>NC_072011.1:12350851-12543351 GCF_027791375.1 Indicator indicator | reverse complement strand
TTCACATGTTTATTTCTGTATCTAGTTATTGTGTAATGTTTGAAAGTAGCTTTGCTTAGGGAGACTCTGCACATAACTTCTGAGAGGAGATCCTTCAATTCTGATATTTATATTCAAATCAAGCTATGTCTCTGTTCCCACAGCGTTTGTAACTTAGGCAAAAACAAGAAGTATTTGTAAAGCTCAACAGGATGAAAACAGGCTTGACTTTTTGGGTCAAAGAAAGTTTCATGCCTAAATGTGCAGAAGTAGCGTGTAAGCTAGTCTAGACTTAAAACCTTGAATTTCCAAGGTTCAGAAAATTATACCTTAAGATTCAGTTTCACAGGTAAAGTCAGATCTATTAGTCAGATCTATTATGCCTAAGAACTTCCTCCTCCAACAACAACATCAACAACAGTAGAAGATGAAAAAAAGGGCAGTGGGATCCTGAGGAAACTAAGGATTTTCAGGGCAGGCTTGCCCTCAGGGCTGTGGTGTAAGTTTTTCCTCAGTCTGGAAGGATATTTGCTGAACAGCAGTTTCAGCTCCAAAAGGGACAACATCCAAGGTGTCCACGTACTTGAATTCAAGCCCCTTACTAAGCCTGTGGATTTTCTGTGTGGTGTGAGAGTGAAAAATGAAAACTGAACGAAGTTTCCTAGGCTGAAGGAAAACTTGGGTCCCACTCTCCACCTTAGTAGTTAAGTATGCTGTAGAAAGCTAAATGTAATGAACAGAGGAAACCTAGAACAGTTGCAGGAAATCCTGGTGACTGGGACATATTCTTCATTGAATTCTGTTCCCCTCCTTTCTGAGCATTTGTTTTTGCATCTTGAGGGTGATGCTTGTACTTAGTGGGGCCTCAATGCACTAGTTTTGTTCTAGAACACATAAAATCCCTGTTGGTAACACTTGTACTCTAGGAGAAGGGTGGTCTATAATGATAAAAAGAGAGAAGTCTTGCAGTATTGTAACTGGGTAACTGGATGTGTTTTAATGCAGCTGAAAGCTGCTTATGCACCCACAAGCTGTGTAGAGTGTTGCCCCCTGGAAAGGAGCAGTTGAAAAGGATTTGGAGATCATGAGGAAAAGTACAATCAGTATGAGAATACCAGCTCAGCCAAACCAGCCTGACAGAGTAGAACTCAGCATATGCTGAGTTCCATCATTGCAAATAACACGACAGGCAGCATGATCCTGGAGAGGATAACCAAAAGGATGCTGTAACTGCGAATCATCTTTTCCTTTGTAGGTAATATTACTGTCATGTTGTATATCTATTTCTGATCTTTTTAAAAGGATGTGGAAAAATATTCCAAATTTTGAAACAAGTTCTTCTAGTATGAGACTCAGACCTTGGACCATGTGTTATAACATCCCTTGGCTTCAGAAACACCTGCTTTGCTAAGACAGCTGATGTGTGTGTGTGTGTGTGTTTCCAGATGTGGACAAACATTGGGGTCAGTGATGAGTCCAGAGGGGTAGATGTGAGCTACTGGGCTGGTGTTTTGAAGAGCAAATTTTGTCTTCTAAAAGAAGCACACCGGAGAGACATCTTCTCTGTTGGGTGATGAGTTAACCATGACACAGACTGGCTTATGGTGTTTCCCACTGGCACTGGTGTCCTTAGTAATTTCCTAGAAAATGCAAGTGCTTCCACAGATTGGAGCACAGTTGTCCTGAATGGGCTATGGCCTGAGGCTTAAAGCACCACCTGTCAGGCAGATCACGCTGTCTGTGATGTCTGTGATGGCAATCACTCTGTCCTTTGAGTTTTGGAAACATGGGCTGGATCTTGCAGCTTGGCTCAGGTGAGAGCAGGGATGCCTGGTCCAAAGAGCCAACTGGGGCATGTGTAGGTGAGAGATCGATACTAAACCATGGCTGAGTCTGAGGAACAGTTACTTGAGTAACTTTACCATAGGCATGTGGGACCTTTGCAGTTATGTGCAAGGTGAAATAAGAACATTTCCCTGTGCATGAGAGGTGTTCTGGAGTGCTTGGATAAGATCATGATGGGCCAGTGTAAGTCCCCCCAAAAAGCAAAAAGCTTCTTTCAGAGTAATGCTAATGAGAGCTGTCTTCTGGTTTCAGAGAAGCGGGAGCAATTATAGACTATTTATTGTCAAAAAGTAAGGACACACATTCATTCATAGGGTGCTAACATCCAGTTAACTCTGAGCTCCTGAAATAATAATGAAAAGATTATACTACCATTTTAGCAACTGAATTTTGTCCTCCTTTGGTAACAGTGTAACCCTTGGTTACAGACAGATTTCTTGTTTTTCTTCAAGTTTGGCTGACCCAACACAAAAGTCAGACAAAAGCCACATTTTCTGCAGCTGCAAAATAGGATTTTCAGGGTTTGATTATTTATTTATTTATTTAAATGGAAATACAAGGAACATTTCCAAATCTTGCCTTCTTTTTTTTTTTTTTTTTTAAATTGGTTTGTTTACACTTACTTGGCTTGAATAAGCTAATTGGATTTACCTGGTGAAAATGCAAGTCATTGTCATTGGGAGGAAGGCCAAAATGTTTGTTGTGAAAACAGCAGAATGTCAGTCTGGGATTCTGCTTGGGATTTTTGTGCTAAAATATCCATATTTTCGCATGAGTATTTGTTAGCTGAAAATAGCAATTTCAATCTTGGTTAATGGCTAGACCTTAGTCATCCTTTGCCAGGGAGACACTGGAGACAGTTTTCCATGTGGAGGACATCGAGTAGCTATGAAAACATTCGTCTTAGAAGTTCGATTAAGAAATTGCCTCCTTCCTGTGCAGGTTTGCTTCCAGACCCGCACTAAGCTTTGTGAGGGTGGAAATGATATTTTTGTAGTCCATAATTACGTTGCTGCAGTTAAAAACAATTTTTTTTTGCCCCCAGAACTGTTAGTTTTGCCTCTTTAAATGCACAAGGTGGAGGGTTTTTTTGATCAGCAAAATGTGTCTCTGGACTTTGTGACTTTGAGTCATGTGGGACCGGGATGACAGCTAGCAACCTGCAACAGCCAGTGCACAAAAGTTTGTTGGCAGTTCAAACAGAAATTTGCTATTACAGCACTGTGAGATTCTTCTCTGAGTTGACCTCTGTAAGGATCTTCAGGCTGCTTCTTCTGTTGGTGATATGTTTTGAAAGCTTGACTTTGTGTTTAAAGATTAAATACGTATATGTGTATATGTGCATAACTATTCAGATTTGTGGTTTTCACAGTGTGGTACTCCAGTAAGAAGGGCAAGCTGAGCTATTGATCTATGTGCTTCCAAAGAAAATCTTGCTCTGGTCTGAGACCTTACCATTGTGCTTGGGTTCTTTCAATAAGCAGCCTACAAGATAAGCAATTTTCAGATTCCTGAGTTTTTTATACTGCATTTGCTGTGTATTTGTAGTGCTTAAAGTCATAGACCCATCCAAAAAATAAAATTCCCTTTTTTTTTCATAGAATTGTCAGGGTTGGAAGGAACCTCGAGGACCATCTACTTCCAACCCCCCTGCCATGGACAGGGACACCTCACACTAGATCAGGTTGCTCAGAGCTCCATCCAGCCTGGCCTCAAAAACCTCCAGGGATAGGGTTTCTACCACCTCCCTGGGCAAGCCTGTTCCAGTGTCTCACCTCCCTCATGGTGAAGAACTTCTTCCCTAACATCCAGTCTGAATCTACCCACTTCTAGTTTTGCTCCATTTTCCCTAGTCCTGTCAATACCTGACATCTTAAAGTCCCTCACCAGCTTTCCTGTAGTCCTCTTTAAGATACTGGAAGGCCACAACAAGGTCTCCTCGGAGACCTTTTAAGAACAAGAGTCCAGGAAAAACCATGTTCATTTCAGCTGATACAAACCAATGTCTACTTCTGATCATCAGCTGATGGTTTGGTCCTGGTTTTGCTGTCATCCTACCTACGATTTGCTTTTCTTTTCCTCCCAGGGTCTGATCGATAGCCTTTTTCCCCAGTAGAATTAAAACATTGTTTACCAAAGAATCTTGCATTTCTTTGCCTGAGAGATGTGGCTTTTCACCACTGAGGAAGAAAAATCATTCCTCCACTCATTCTCCCAGGAGTTTGGCTAAGTTCTGCAGTTTATGGAGTTTAGACATGAAGAAAATCGTGTTCTGTTCAAGGATGAAATTCAGTGAGAGGTGCATTTCTGTCTGATTTATAAATACGCTTAATCTTTCTTTGCTTCCTAATTAATATTTGCAAATGAGCTCCCATGCACTTAGACTCACTTGTTGTTTTGCTTCTAGATACCATATCTCAGTACTGTTAGTCAGTAATATGAATTATTTAGTGGCCATACTATGCCTCAGAAGCAGTTTTTTTTAGGCTGGGCTGCTATGTACTTGGATAAACATGCAGAAAAAAAAATCACTTTTTGAGCAAGCTGTCAAAAATCTCCTGCATTTTAAACACCAAAACTGCAAGCTCTGAATGCTGAAGAAAATGTCATAGTGTTCTAGCATTGTTTACCCTAATGCCCTATTTGAGTCACCTGTCAAAAATAGGTAGTGAAAGCACATCTCTGACTGAGATACAGGCTGGAAACACTAGCTTCTAGACAATCCTTGAGGCTCCAAGTAAAACTTTGATGAATAATCCCATCACTGGATGATTTTTCTGGCATACATTTTCTGTGCAACATGAATCTGCTTTTTATGTTTTGTTTTGGTTTTTTTTTTTTGGTTTGGTTTGGTTTGTTTTGAACAGAAAAGATGGATTCTGGTTTTATGTTCTTAGCACTTCATTCAGAGGTCTCTCCATCTTCAAAGCCGTACATGAGCTTTAGCTAATTAAGCCTCTTCGCACATCGTACAACTGGAAGTGTGAAGCGTTTTTCATTTTGCTGCTGAAGCAATTTATGGATGGAATACACTCTAATACCTGCAAGCTATTTTCTTCAAAGGGAGTTGAGGGTGTTTATTCCCTTGTGCAGTCCTATCCTGAAGGGCTTGAATAACCTTGCCAGAAAAGAAAGTCACTTTGGAGGGGGAAGGCAGAAGATTCCTGTCTGAAATTGTCTTGTTTATTCTTTTCTTCGGTTGTAATGGGGATTATGTAGTCTCCAGGCATCCTGAAAAATGCTCACTGCTGCACCTGAGGGGAAAAAGGTGTCGACTGCTATGTACTCTAGCTGCTGGGTATCTGGTAGGGACAATTTGGAGCAGGAAAGGTGAAAATTAAGTTTGGAAAAGTAAAAATTAAGTTTAGAAAAGTAAGAATGAAAGTGGGGAGGTCAGACTGCTTTAATTCAGGCAACTCTGTCTGGGTGGCTCTTATTTCATTGTAGGTGACTCTTGTAAATCTATTTATATACCTCTAAATCATGAGGAAACCAGATGGTACTTATACCACATGAGAATTCATAGATGCGAAGCAGCCAGAATATGTGAGAACTAGCCTCAGGTGAAGCTCAGAAAAGAAAAAATTAAAAGAAGGTTTTACAAGTGTTGGCTTTTGCTTTTGAGAGCACTTAAACTATGTACATAAAGTGACTGCTGATCTCTCATCCATGCTCAGGAGAGGAAAATCACAAATTTGTGGCAATATTCTGAGCAATTTTAAAATTTCATTTGGATTTCACTGCCATGAAGTGGTAAAGAGCTTAACATATTTTGGTTTAAGGAGGTATCCTTGCACTATAAGGAATTGTCATTGGGACACTCTCAGATGTGATAGGCCTTGAAAGAGCTTTATTCCTTGAAGCCAAGTGAGGTAAATTTTGTGATTAATTCACAGCATTATTTCTCTTTCCATGTGCAGACTACTTAGCTATTCTCTGAGTTAAATTTAAGAAAAACAGTGTCCACGGATGGACTAAACCCTGCATGATCAGAGCAGCAGGAGCATTAGGCATATCAAATCAGGTCTTATATAACTGGAAGTTGCCCAGGGTTTCACAAACCTCATGTGAAATCTGTTTTCTTTTTCTATGTGGCCCTGAAAAATTTGCCACGCTTTGAATAGCTGCAGGTCTAATATTTCAGCTTGCAGGTCTTCAAACACTTGACATCTGAAACAGCAATAATGGGAGCTACTCTACTTCTCTGTGGAGGGAGACTTGATTGATGGAAAACTATGAATGAGGAAAATGGTCTGTAGTTCTAGGGAGGATTTTGAATGCAGCATTTTTAACTTCCAACATAAATGGATGTCTTTTTACAACCAGGACCAGACCTATTCTGGATAGGGAAGCATGGTTGTGGAGATGATACCAGCCCTGCAGAGCTGGGAGGACACAGCACATTCTCATCACTTCAGGTCATTACAATAGGAGGTTTGGCCAAGCACAGTTTAAATCTGCAGCTCCAGCTGTTAAGAGCTCCAGCTCTTAACTTTCCATTTAGAGTTACAGTTCTCCTCTGGAGTGGAATGGGGGCAAAGGTAAAGACAGTTATTAGACTGTGTGACTGAAGTATTGTTTAAAGGTGACCACATATATCCAACCAGTGGCTAATTTTCCCCCTTTCCCTCCAAAAGCCCCCCAGAAGGTTAATGCAGTTCATGTTCTTAGAGAGTGGTCATGCAGAGCAGCACTGCACCCTTTCCTCAGGATGTGTCCCGTGCAGTCTAATCTTTATGAAGACCATATCCTGAAATGAGAGGTGAGGGTCAGGTTGCCACACATGGAAATGAGAAACCTTTCCCTGGGCTTCTTGTAAATGTCAAGACTAAGTGATGAGCCCTGTGGAAAGGTGAGGGGAATCTCCCCACCCTGTCCATGGACCTTTTGGCACCGCATTGTGTGGAATGAAACACTCTTTGCCTTGGGCGATAAAAGGAGTGCTGCTATTTCTGCTTTTTGGCACCACTGGCTCCCTGCCGCAGGTTCCCAGTGATAAATGAGTGGTGAGTTGCTCATATGCAGTGCTCACAGCAGCAGCCCCACTTTGTCCCTCAGTGGCAAGGAAGACTGTGCTGTGCGGGAATGAGGAGTGGCTCCGGCTGGTAACAACTATTTGTGACACATCCCTAGCGATTCTGGAGAAGAAATATGGGCAGGGTCACACACTCTTTCCTCAACAAAGACTCTCATTACCTTGAACTTGCAGTTTCCAACAGGGTGTTACTTTTGCTTTGTGTAGTTTAAAATGATGGCTCAATGCTATTTTTGGGATGGTGCTTTCTTTCTGCTGTGAAATGTTTGCCTTGTGGCTATTTAGACTTCTTTCTTCCACCACCCCTCATTCTGAGGAAACTGTAGGGAAGTTAGCAAGGAATACTGGTAGCAATAACAGCCCAAGAGACCTAATTTTGCTCCTCCACAAATGGAAGCAGATCAGACAATAACTTCAGTAGTAGGGCCTCAGCTCAGCTCTGCTAAGACTGAAAAGGAGAAATGTCTGTGTGTGCAGACATTGCCACCAAAGGTGTTGGCAGTCATACTATTGCCAAGGGCTGGATCTTACTCATTCACTTTGTTCTGCTCATCAAAAAGATATGACATCACCAGCTTTTGAACTGCAGCTCTTGATTTGAGACTGAACCAGCAGTCCAGCAAAACAAAAGGGGCCCTGCACTCTACCGCTGTCTCCAAGGTACCTGGGAAGTGCACACTCCCTACACACTCATGCACTCCTCCTGCACAGTAGGGTTGCACTAGCTTTGTAGTCCTCCTGATAATTAAGCTGCTTTAACCCCTGAAGCAGCAGAACATCTTTTCCTTGATAAAGTGTATAGCCACTGAAAGGTGTATATACACCCATGTACCCTTCCTTAACTCCCATTATCTGGCAATTCTCCACAGTAGCCTGGACCTCATTTCATGCTGCTCTTCCTTCTATTAGAAGTCAGAGAGAGCAACTCAGCATGTAGATAAACTCCCCTACTTTTTTCTACCCCATTGAGGAGATCCATAAGAGCACAACCTTGCCATAGGAGCACTCTTTTCTTGTAAGCCAGCTGGAAAACAATAAATATCCCAGTTCCCTCCCTATAAACCAAACATAGTTTTTTTACTGTTCTGTCCTTGCACACCTTCACTCACATTTAGGGTGACAGGAGTTTGATCTGCTGCTGACACATTTGGGCAGAGCTTCATTGCTTTACATTGGCTACCAGTTTGACCTACTTCCTTGGGGTAGTTCAAAATGGATTCTACAAGGACAAAACCACTCCATAGTCTGTTTTAATGCCCTCGCACTTGTGTCTGCAGGCACTTATGAGGTGCCAAATTCACCAAAGGCTTTAGATAGACAAGGCAAGACTGTAAGTGCTATTTTTCACCACGCAATTTCCCAAGCCCCTGCTTAGTCACCTCATAAACCTGCTGTCCTCTATACACTTAGCATCAAAATGTTCCAGGTTTCTCAACCCTTTCGTGTATACATAGAATGAGTGTTATTTCTGTCTTGTGCCAACTTCACTAGCAGCTGGCTGGAAGGAGACATGAAAATCCCTGATAAAGCTTTATTTTTCATACATTGTGACAGTTACTATGCCTAGATTGCAGGACACTGTGGGTTTTCACATGGCTTCTTGAATGTTTTTGAAAGGTTAAAACTGAGGGGAGAAAATGGTGTCATTATCAAGGGAAAGGAAGGTCACACTTTTCATATCACTCTCTATCTGATGGCCTGCTCTCTCTTTCCTCTGCTCTGCCCAGACTATGAATAGGGAGTTTGGAGGTGTTTCCTGCACGCTTGATGCAGTGTTGTTGCTGGAAAGTCTCAGTTACAAGTGAAGAACGAGTGAAAAAAAGTGGATGAAAAGTGATGAGTTAGTGGTGACTGATCTCAGCTGATGGGGGAAAAAATTACTCCAGAGTGAACGAGGCTAGTTCCCAAAAAAAGAATTCATCACTTTGGAAAAGAGATTAATGGAGCAGATCCAGCAGCTCTGCTGGCCAGTGGACAGCAGTTTGCACTGCAGCCACCGGATGAGGCGTTTTGTTGTGTCATTGTGGGATTATTTATATCTTCCGTTGACTAGCAGATTTGTTTCCCCAAGGCAGAGTGGGTGTATGATTTGCTATTTTTTATTCTTTATTAAGTTCTAAATATAAACCAGCTCTGAAGAGTGTGTAGAGCTGTAGTGGTGATTGATTTGGATGGGATGGGAGGAGGATGAGGAACTCCCTCTGCCCACAGAAGTCTTCTCTCAGTGTTCATGAACTTCTGAACCAAGCAATGAAATTTTCTTTCTCCATGGCTGCAGTTTATTTGAGGAATGGTTTGACTTGGTCTGCAAAATTAAGACTGTTTTATACCTCTTCTCTCAGGCACCATGAAGAGTTTTACCAAAAAGATAATTTGCAGTGTTTCATGTGTGCATGTGTGTGTATGTGTGTCCATGATTTTTGCTAGAGCAAGCATATGCAGCACATAGAGAGAGGAAGAGCACAAGCATACTCTGTTCAGTTTTGGACCCTTCATTGCAAGAAAGACTTTGAGGTGGTGGAGAACATCCAAAGAAGGACAGCAAAGCTGAAGCTGTTTAATCTGGAGAAAGGGAGGGATGTGGGAAACTTTATAGCTCTCTACAACTACCTGACAGGAGGTTCTAGTGAGGTGGCTGTCAGTCTCTTCTCCCAGGTAATAAGTGATAGGACAAGAGGAAAGGGCATCAGGTTACACCAGGGGAAATTTGGATTGGACATAATGAAAAATTTCTTCACTGTAATGGTTGTCAAATTTTGGAACATGCTGCCCAGGGAAGTGGTGGAGTCACCATCAGTGGAGGAATTCAGACCTATAAATGTAGTGTTTAGGGACATAGTTCAATGGTGGCAGTGCTAGGTTAACAGTTGGGCTTGATGATCTTCAAAGTATTTTCCAAACTAAATGATCCTATGATTCTATCATATATTCTGATAGTTATAAGCCTCTGTAGCAGTACAGATCAAGCAGGACTAAGTTTATGAGGGTATTTTAGTAGTGTTGAAAATCAAAATGAACCAAATCTGTTGATAGCTATAGAAAACTTATCTAACTAATCATTTATATTAGGAAAGTTCTCCCATTTCTTTCTCTTCTTTTGATAAGGTATTTTTTCAGTCTTATACGAAGTTACGCTTTCATTGTGTAGTAATTTAAGTTTTAGAAGCACAGCATGATTAGTTATTTACAAAATTGTTTATATAAATTAAAAAGAGAATGGATGAAGCAATTCTGCTACTTCTTTGAAAATCGATTGTCAAAAAAACACACATCAGCTTCTCATACTGGGTCCCATATAAGCATTTAAAATTGTGGAAAGTGTATGCTTGCTCCCTAGTTTTGAGCAAGAGATCCAGAGTTTGTGCCAAACGTTTTCCTGACATCTGTAAAAGATGATTTGCCAGCTAGCAATTCTCTAGTGTTCCTCTGGACAAAGTGGTGATACTGATTTCTACCTAAAAGCCTACTGATCTCTTTCACAAGGATCTGTGTCCAGCATTAAAGACAGTGAAAGACTTAAAAAATATTTTAGAAACATAAATAAGAATTTGAAATAAGTAGCTACCTGAAGCTCACCATCATCTCAAGATGGATTTTAGTTCTGACATTCAAAATCTTTTTGCTCGGCTTTTTACCATAATGTTATTCCTGCCTGCTTTCTCTTTGCCTCCACGTGTTTGAAACACTGAACAGCAAAAAGATAATGCACGGAAAAGCTAGCAGAAATATTGCTCCTGTGAGACACTCTTGTCCCTAAGGTTTTGGATTGGTATCAGACCAGATCCAGATGTTATATACTTTGAAACATCAAACCTTTGGACATTTACCTGAAACTGATGTGAACCTGTGCCTGCCAAAATGTTCAGGCAGCTCTAGTGGTGGCAGGTTATAATTCTGTTATGTTCTTTTTCAGCTTTCACAGGCTGAGACTTAAACTAGTGCCTTTTAGGTAGAAAGGTGTATGATATTTACAGTTGTATAAGACCTGACTCTCTATTATGAATGGACTGTAGACAGCAGGCTTTACAAAACAGAGTTTGGCTGAAGTAAGACAAGCTCAATTACTGGCATGAAGAAGCATAGCAATATGGAAGAAGTACATGAGGAAAAGCAATAAGCATTTTGTCAGCTGAAAACAGGAAAAATCGAGGTAATATGATTGATTTTACGAGAACCTGTTTTTGACAAGTCCAAATATAGCAGAGACAAAAGAATTTTCCAACTATGTGTTCCCGTTTCAGAGCCAGCATAGTTCAACAGAGTTAAAGTAGCTTTTTGGATCCAGTCTGTGAGGTAGCACTTATGAATACTCTTCAGTATCTGTATTTATTTATTGTCTTTTATTAACAAGTGATCATTCTTTTACATGAAAACTGTCAGAATAGCAACAGATTCCTTTAGGAATATGCTACGGAAAGTACCTTTTTTTTTTTTTTTTTTTTTACCATAGTCTTTGAGGATGAGTGCGTGTCTTTTGCTATTAGAGATGTATTTGTATTTGAACTTAATTTCAGAGATATTTCCGTACTTTGCTTTTGAAGCAGAGTGTCAGAGAAGGCTGCATTCCAAGACACCCTTGAGACCTCACAATTTCTGTGGATATTGTCTCTAGTGGCAGCCTGTATTCAGATTGTATATCAATCCTGTACACCTTTGTCAGCTGATATCAAGAGACCTGGTCCTTGATTATCCTAGAGTGATATCAAGGAAAGACATCTGACATTTTTCTACCAGACATCATCACTGAAAGGACAGGGGGGAGAACTTGAAGCTCAGCTGTGCTTCAGCTGAGTCATGTGGAAACTACTGAGGACCTGAGTTTTCCTCCTAAAATTTCCAAAAGGTATTCCAGTACCAGTCTTTAGAATATCTCCTAAAAGGAGGCAGTTTAGGAGGTCTGAGGTTTTTCAGCACAGAAAGTTGTTTCAGAAAATTGTACAAGCTTTCCTGTGACCTTCAGGCCACCCAGTAACTTCTCCCTTCCTATTCTGTCTTTGTGTATATTTTTAATCTATTCTTTCTCCCATGTCTATTTTTCCCTTCTGTATAGTCGGGAATATTGCTCTGCTTTTAGTGGGCAAGTTGACACTATATTCATTCTTCACTCTACAAGGTCTGATAGATATCAAATGGCATATTGTGCACACACAGTACAACCACAGACATGAGCATGGATTGGATATCCCTTCTTATATCTGCTTTGATCGTGGTTAGAACTTGTGTAACAGTCTGTTAGGTGTTAATTTTCAAGGAGGTGGTGTGGCAGATGCACCTGCCCTGGGTTTGCACTCAGTTAATTGGAATGAACACAGTTCAGTCTCAAGCAGGGTTTAAGTGGAGCCTTGCTGGAGACCTGCTTTTGGTTGGTCCTCTGTGGAGCAGAGGGTCTGCAGTCAGGGGGTCTCCCCTTGGATTGGGGAGACTGAGTGGTCCTTCACTACCCCTTTGGTAAGAGAAGAGAATACTTCTTCTGGATACATATATATATATACCTTGAGTAAGCCCTCACCCCTTTTGGGGTGATGAGTCCCCTTTTCTGAGTATCCTTGAGTGGGAGGTTTTCCCTTTTATGAGTGAGTGCGTGTACATTTTGGGTCATCTTTCTAAAAAGAGTATTCACAAAGCTTAGGCATTACTTATGTAATATAATTTTCCTGCCTGATTCCCAAACTTGTGATTTACTTTGGCCCGTTGGAGTACTGGGTGATTTTGGTTGGAATAAATCTGTACGTTGGATAGATACTGCCCTGTTTCCTGGGTGCCTCCATGACAGGTGAATGAAAAGATTTCCTTATCAAGGCAAAGATAGTTTCTTTGTAGATTAAACATCTGTTCTGTAGTGCCTTCTTTGGCTTATTGTAGAGGGAATCAATGCCTTGTTTATTCTGCAATACTAAGTGGTCTTTTAGAGCATGCTGTACAATCGTTGTCTTGGTGCTGCTTATTACAGCTAATAAAGACTCACTGTGGTCTGTTGAACCAACAGGAGGGACATTAGCTGCTGGTAAAACAATTTAATTCTGAAGATTTGAATCTTCATTTAATAATCAAACCCCACTGCTTTTCACCACAAGTGCTATGCTACTGATTGTTGCCATGACAACTATATTATAAGGGGGGGGGAAGCCGATCTAGTGAGTTATCCACAGATTTATTTTTAAACAAGATTTGACTGATCTCAGAGGACAAATTGCATGCTTTAAGTATATGCTTAAATATCTTATTAGTTGAGCATCTCTCAGAGATATCATGCCTGAAGGCAAAAATCTTAAATTCAGCTGAGCGGAGATGCCTCTTCAGTATCTGCTCTGGCAATAAACAATGGAACCCCTAATCTGGCATTCAAAGTTAATAACTTGAAGTTAATGCTTGCTTTTTTTTTCTTATCTTCAGAATTATGTTATATTTAGAAACACTGGAAAACAAGGAACACTGCTAGCACAGAAATATAGGACACAATTGTCAATTAATAGAAAAAACAGTGAAGTTCTTTCACTACTTAAGCAAGAGCATTACTGTAGTGCTCAGTGTAAGTTTTCCTTCCTTTGTACCCTCTCAGCTATGGTCATGTGAATAGCGTCACCTACAATAAGTCAAGCTGTCCTGAGTCAAAGACACTGACAGTTGAACGTCCTAGATACCCTTGGTGCATTAGTGGCTGTTGCCTCACACTTCCAAATGCCTGTTTGCTAGTACACAGGCTGTTTGTATGTAGTCTGTTTTAAGGAGATCAGTTCATGCCTTGAGCCAGGGATTTTGAAATCCATAGATCCAGGTGTGCCTGGCTTTGTATCCCTGCTGAGCCTGATAAACTTTACTTTATTAGCTCCCAGGGTATGAGTGTCTTCTTCCTCACATTCAACATTCATCTTCAGAAGTGGATTGAACAGGAAAATGCTCTTGTAACTCCTAGAGTGTCCACAGATGGAGTGTTAAATATAACCCTGCTCCATATGATGCTCTGTGGCATTCATGCAGCTAAGCAAACTGTGCATCTCCTTTACACCCAAAGAGAGCTGATTTCTGGTAATATTAGGCTGTTCTTTGTCAAGAAGTAAACAGCCTTAAAACCACTGTACTGATTACTTGGCCCTTCATGCTAAATAGAAAGGACATTTAAATGCACCTGTATGCAATGAAAAGTGCCTAGAGATAGACAAAGAGGCAGCCCCTTTTTTGGCAGAGGTAATGAGTAAGGGATTTTCCCTAGGACAAGATGGACAGGAAAGTAAAGGCACCTGTTGGATGGTGCTGGTTGCATTTGGCATCCCAGAGAGAAAGTGTGAGCTGATCCTGTTCCACTGAGGCTGCTGGGAAATTTGTTAGCTGATCTCACCAAGGGCAGCCATGCTGGCTGATTGTGTATCTTGGAAGATAAACCAGATCTCCCAGTCATTTTCTGCATGAGAATTAATTTCTAAAATGGTGGTTGGAATATCTGCTAAGATCTAATTTAATAACTTGGGAATATGCAAAGTACCTTACAAATCTCAATGAATTAATCATCCAGCAGAGGGGGAGAAAAGTACAATCTCTGTCTTACAGACAGGTGAAACTGGGGCACAGAAAAGAATAGATTTAGCTAGGCCCTTTGGTTCCATTCCATTTTTAATTAGTACTTACCATGTACAAAGTGAACCAGTTCAAAAAAGAAGGCTGTGTGAAGCTGTCAGCTGCAGAAGTCAGTTTATTAAGTGGAGTCATATAAAGAATGTACGGATCTCCAAACCTTCCATCAATAGGTTTCAAACATAATGCAGGGATCTCAAATCAGCTTATTCTTTTCCTGGATAATATTTTTTCCCACCTGGCTACACTGCTGAGGTGCCAGGGTAGTGGCATGACAATATTGTAACTACTATAAGACCCAGAATATAACAGAACAATTAATCTAATGTGGGTACCAAAAAATATCTTGAAATTCCTATATCGTACATGAAAATTCTTTAGCTTAATGATCTTGAACACCATCTTTTTGGGCTTTACAGAACTGTAATTTCACCACCCTTAGCTTAGTGTGAAGTTTGGATGCTTGTAGAATCACAGAATGATTTGGGTTGGAAGGAACCTTAAAGACCATCTAGTTCCAACCCCCCTGCCATGGACAGGGACACCTTCTACTAGACCAGGTTGCTCAAGGCCTTGTGTAACCTGGTCTTGAACACCTCCAGGAAGGAGGTATCCAGGGGCTCCCTTGGCAGCCTGTTCCAGTGTCTCACCACCCCTACTGTAAATAATTATTTTCAATATCCCTTCTCCAGCTTAAATCCATTACCTCTCATCCTATCACAACAGTGTTCTTGTAGGGTTTTTTGTGTGTTTGCAGACGGAAGGAAGCTCATTTTTCCTAGGCTAGAATTTTAATGTCAGAGGCTCATGGACCAATAAGGCTTGAAGAACCTCATGAACTTGTCTAGGCTTTGCTTGTACTTCAGGCCAGAGTAATTATATCTGTATGTTTATTAAATGTATCTTTAAATACTTCTGATGGTTCACAACCTCTCAGGCACCTTATTACAGTGTCACTACCTGTATTGCTAAAATGCTTTTTGCTAACATCCAGCCATGATGGGCAGAAAGATCTTGTTACTTGTCTTTTCAGTAGCTTTTTTTTTTTAATATATATATATTGGTAGATGATTTTACCCCATGCAAGTCTTCCTTGTGTGCCACACTTTCTGTATTTGTCTTGCTCACTGCTTTTAGTTGAATTTCTTCACACAGTTCATGAAGATGACAGCCAATCCTGGTTGTGAAATCCAAGTGTGAGCTTGCTAGGACAGGGCAAAGGACTGCTTCCTGCATCTCATGTAATTAGAGAATTATATGCTCGTGCTTGCTCTGGTCCCTTCTTTATGGGATGGGGAACAGGTGATGAAAGAGACAGGAATGGTATAATTTTTGAGTCTTACCTCAAAGTAAGGACTGGACATGACCAAAGAGTGCATTTAGATGTGTTTCACTTGCCTAGGGAAACACAGAGTCACCATGACCTATGACAGAAAATGAGCTATATTGGCACTCCTAAATCCCAGACTGGTTGACTACTCCTCGCTCATCTTCCTCTGAGTTAGTACTAAAGATTTTGAAACGCAGATTTGCTGGTGACGGAAAGGTAGTAGTCCCATATCAGCATATGGTGGGCACATACCAAAGTTAAGCCCATGCAGCTGCACCCCAGTCCCCACCTGTATGTGCAGCTTGCAGTGGTCTCCTGGCCTGGGGCAGGTACACAGCAATACAAAGAGATGGGTTTGTCCAGGGCAGATGGAAGCAGAAACAGAAACATGTAGGATTTCCCAGCACCTAGCCCAGTGCTTACTTTGTGAGAATGTGTGGCTTCTGAAAGGCACCCACAGCAACAACATTGGTTCACAAGGGCAGGGATAATTACAGAATCACAGAATTAACTAGGTTGGAAAAGATCTCAAGTCCAACCTATTACCTAACACTATCTAATCAACCAAACCATGGCACTAAATGCCACATCCAGACTTCTTTTAAACACTTCAGAGATGGTGACTGCACTACCTCCCTGGGCAGCCCATTCCAATGGCTAATCACTCTTTCTGTGAAGAATTTCTTCCTAACATCCAGCCTAAACC
Organism: Indicator indicator; assembly: GCF_027791375.1. Lineage (NCBI taxonomy): Eukaryota > Metazoa > Chordata > Aves > Piciformes > Indicatoridae > Indicator > Indicator indicator. The sequence continues at coordinate 12,526,887 of NC_072011.1, read as the reverse complement.
TTCCCTGGTGCAGCTTGAGACTGTGTCCTCTTGTTCTGTCACTGAGAATGACTTCCCTAGTCCTTCTGGGTGCACTCTTCCTCATAGAGACCAGGATCAGGATAAACCAGATTTAAAGTAATTTCCAGCATGCAGAGACTGTATATTCATGAAGTCTTATGTGTTGAGGAATTTTGGTTTTACATCTATTAAAAAAAAAATCCTTCCCATTTTGGTAGTTTTTCACAGCTGTGAAATAAATTTTTGGATTTAGCTATATTTAGCTGTATTTAGTTGAGAAAGTTGCTCCAGTGTTGCAAAGCTCATGGTAAAAATCAGAATAGTTGGCAATATTTGATATTTTTCTCCAGGACTTTGGAATGATGCAGTCATTGCTCATATAAAATTAAAACAACTCCAAGCAAACAGGCAAAAAAAAGCAAGCAAACCTGTCAGAGAAAACTTGAGAACACGAACACCAAGAGACCCGGAGTGTAGAAATCAGAGTTAGAGCTTGGACACCACTCAGTGAAAACCTTTGTGTTTTCAACCCCAGGTGACAGCCTCAGGTTGGGTAGGAAACATGACAGAAGGGAGGAGGGTCTTCTTACTGGCTTTGGGGTGGTCATGCTGCTTCTGACACGGAGCTGCAGCTTTTCTTCATGCTCGCTCTGGCATCAGCTTGTAAGAGTCAGGCAGCACAGACGCGTCGCTGCCTCTGGGAGCTGTCGTTTAGCGCAGCAGCAGCTAATGAAACCCTGGGAAGCAAAGTGCTGGGGCTGAGAACCTCAGCTACATCTGCTGAGTCTGTGCTACCTTTCACGTGGGTCTTGGGGACCCTCAAAACTGAAGCACCATTATGTGCTGGCTTGCCTGAAACCGGGGAGTCAACAGGAGTCTCATAGTCCACCAGTCTGCCTGGCAACAGGCACCAAGGTGGCACCCAGGGTCCCCCATGTCTCCATCCCTGCAGAAGGTAGTGAAGGTGGTGGTGGCTTTCAGCCCAATCCTCCCCAACAGCTATTGCCCGTGAGTGGGAAGCCTGTTCACACCCACGGGAACAGGCTGCCTGACAGATTGCTTCTCCTACCCTGAGGTGCAATTCACATTTTTTTTTTTTTTAAACCCAGAGATGTAACTTAGTGGATTTTGTTTGTAGTGTGGTGGGTGTCAATCTTTTCTCCTTAGTAGTTAAGTGATAGGACAAGACAAAATGTCCTCAAGTTGCACCAGGGGAGGTTTAGTTTGTTTATTAGAAGAAACTTCTTCACGGAAAGGGTTATCAAACAATGGATCAGGCTCCCCAGGGAGGTGGTTGAATGCCCATCGCTGGAAATGTTTAAAAGATGCAGAGATGTGATGCTAAGGAACATGGTTTAACCCCAAACTTGGTAGACTTAAGATAATGGCTGGACTAGATCTTAAAGGTCTTTGCCAGCCAAGACGGTTCTATGATTCTGTGATGGAACATATCACTAGATGGCACTACATCACTGCAGGACAAAAGCCGTCTCTCTCTTGAATGGATGAAAAATACTGCCTACCTCTTTGTTTTCATCTGTCTTCTTTCAATCTTTGCCAGGGAATAAGAAAGAAGAAGAGAAAAAGCTGGATCTATGTTAATAAAACGTGTTTTTACACAGTTTCCCTCTTCAGCCCTGAATCAATTGTCCATACGTCCATCTGGTTAGAATAGTATACTTCATATAGTTTTATTTTTCACAGAATCACACAATGCTAGGGGCTAGAAGGGACCTCAAAAAATCATCTAGTCCAACCCCCCCCTTCCAGAGCAGGATCACCTATACCAGATCACACAGGAATGCACCCAGGTGGGTTTTGAATATCTCCAGAGAGGGAGACTCCGTAAAACCCCTGGGCAGCCTGTTCCAGTGTTCCATCACCCTCACAGGGAAAAAAAAAAAATCTTCATCCTGTTTCCATGGAACTTCCTATGCCTCAACTTCCACCCATTGCCCCTTGTCCTGTCATTGGGCATCACCAAGAAGAGCCTGGCTCCATCCTCTTGGCACTCATCCTTTGCATATTTATAAACATTAATAAGGTCACCCCTTAGTCTCCTCTTCTCCAAGCTAGAGAGATTCAGCTCCCTCAGTCTCTCCTCATAAGGAAGATGTTCCACTCCCTTCATCATTTTCATGGGTCTGTGCTGGACTCTTTCAAGCAGTTGCCTGAGGTCCTCCTTGAACTGAGGGGCCCAGAACTGGACACTATATTCCAGATGTGGCCTCACCAGGGCAGAGTAGAGGGGGAGGAGAACATCTCTCAACCTATCAATGACACTCACCCCTTCTAATTCACCCCACAATGCCATTGGCCTTCTTGACCACAAGAGCACATTCTGGCTCATGGTCAACCTTCCATCCACTCGGACCCCCAGGTCCTTTTCCCCTTAACTGCTCTCTAGCAGGTCAGTTCCCAACCTATACTGGTACATGGGGTTGTCCTTTCCCAGGTACAACACTCTACACTTGCCCTTGTTGAATTTCATTCCATTTCTCCCTGCCCAGCTCTTCAGCCTGTCCAAGTCTTGCTAAATGTTAGCACAACCTTCTGGTGTGTCAACTACTCCACCCAGCTGGGTGTCATCAGCAAACTTGATGACTGTGCTCTCTGTTCCCTCATCCAGGTCGTTGATGAATATATTGAATAGTACTGGTCCCAGTACTGACCCCTGAGGGACTACACTAGATACAGGTAACCAACTAGACTCCATCCCATTGACCACAACTCTTTGACTTTCCTTCAACCAGTTCCCAATCCATCTCTATTTGTACTTTGTTGTTTTAGCCTGTTTCTTCCCCCCTGTTCTCACCAATGCAACAGACTCAAAACGCTTAGTGGAAAAAAGTGGGATTGGATGTTTAGTTAAATAGTACACTTCCCCAAATGGATGTAATGTTTGGGAATGCTGTTCCCCACCTAGGTCTCTAAGTTCTTGAAAGAAGTGGAAATAATAATACTATGTGAATGTGCTTAGCTACATGCACGTAAGTGGCTAATCAAGTGCCAGCCACTGACACACAGATGTAGAAAACATTGTTCACCAAGCTAGAGTTTCAATAAAGTATTACTATTATGTGCTGCAAATATCCTTTGTCAGAGGCTTGAGCAAAATTGCTCTCAGTCACCAAGCTCACAAAGGTGGGCTGTCATGTGACTACAGAATTGATGGCAATAGTTTAATATTTCTGTACCTAGCTGGGATCCAAACCCTCACAGTTTGGCAGAAGAACAGAACAAACTGATGAAGAAAAGAGTTAAAAATCATAAAATGTTTATGTTGGTCTGAAGCCCAAATGAGAAGGTTTTGATCATTTCTGATCGGTGTTTCTGTCTTCAAGAAACCTTGCCAAATATCAATAGCACTTGGAAGGAGTGGGTGTTGGAGTTCTTTGCAGTCTCACAGAATTGGTCTTATCATTGTGCTGCTCTCATTAGTAGCTGCTGTAGCTGCGGCACAATTACAGAGGGCAGAAATCTCATTGCTGGGAGGGAGACCAACCTATTTAAAAAATTGTGAGAAATTGCACTCCACACGAAAATATGATTCTTGGCTTAATCCTGCTTTAATCCATTTTTGTGTTGCAAGTCCATTCAGATGAAAAGTATTTGAGTTTTAACAGTGAAAGTCTTAAAAGGAAAGGTGAGAGATTTCCTCTTTTCTTTTCTTTCTGAGGTGGTTGGTTAGGCTAGTGCTGCAGCCTACTGATAATGAAGGATGATAGATTAGCTTTGTCAAATAATTGATGTTTGCCAGTAGTCACTGGACATAGATTTGCATAATTATTTTATTATATTTGACCTTTAAATTCACAAATAGGTATTTATTTCTGTAAGATCTTATTGCAGTTGAGGGCTGTGATACTTCTGTATGCTTCAGTCTCTTCATGGCAACTGCAAATGAGTCAAGTGCTGGTGCAGCCTAGCACACAGCGGCTGTAAGAAGGCAGTTGCAGGAATTTGGTCTTATAGTGCCCTGTGTTATCCTCATCTGGAGCTCCCATGGATGATGCTTCCTGAGTGCTGCAGCCAAGAGGTATCATGGAAAAGTTTTTTTGTTGGCCACTAAACCCTGAGCATCCCCTGGATTGCCTTAGATTCTATTCAAGCTACATGTTGCAGCACCAGGTGCTGCATAGGCAATGTCATTACTGCATTATGGTTCTTTCCATACTGTTGCAGAGTTTGTTTCAAGTTGTATTCCATACACATGACCAAGACAGCGTGATCTAAGGCAGTATAAGAGAAGTGCTTGGGTGGAAGAGAGGATGGTGGTGGAACTGTCATGTACTGTGCAAGAGAGGAAGGGAAGTTACAGGCACAACAAATGGAGGCTCTGCTCAGTTGCAAGGTAAACTCATTTTCAGCACATTAGGATTCAGGAAAAACTCACTGAGGATAGAGACACACAGATAAGCAGCAGCAAAGAGGAATGTCCTTGTACCTTGCTGCAGGGGTACCTTGGCATTAGGCAACCCCATTTGTATCCCACATTACATGGCTTGTGAGGCTACTTAACTTCTATTTGGATGAGCAATTATATAGTCTGGAGTTAACATGATTCAGTGCTGCAACTAAAACAGACAAGATGAAACAAGAACTGAAAATGACCTGACTTTACAATATTGTGAGAGTAATTCCAGTCCATTGTTGAGGGAGAAAACCCAGACATATTTATTTAGCCATAAAATTTTAGTAGTGTTAGACAGATGAAATGGAGACATGCATTAGGGTTTTGTAATAGGGACATCGAAGTCTATTCCTAAGGCCAAAATGCAATTTACATTTCTGAACATCTGCCTGTGGAAACTGGCTTGGGGAGCTCTAAACCTAATCTCTAGTGCCTGTAAGTCCTGTTACAGGACTTTCCGTTCCCACATCAGTCTTGATCATTAAGTGGTGGGAATCTTCTCTGCTGATCTGTGACACAAGGTATTATATTTTCTGCATATCTATCATGCAATAGAGTCATAAAATGCAAACAAATTCATCTGAACAACCATTTCAATTGCTGGAGTAAAAAGCAGCCTTGTCATTGTGCTCTCTGTTGGTATGAGTGTCTGCTAGGTAAACTGATGTCCAGTCAATTATTGAATGTTGGTCAGGTATGCATGTTCTAGGAAGAAAAGACACTGATTGTCACTTCATTGAAGTACCAACATGTTTCTATTCTCTACTGAGGGAAAAAAAAGACCAAGCCAATGGGAATCACAGACCTAATGGAGCTATTAGCATACCACTTGGACAAAGAATGTTTTTGTCTCTGTTGCCATGTTTACATAAGCAAGGCATTCTGTGCAAAAGGAGCAGATCAATAGACTGGGGCAGATGGGTCACCATTTAGCATACAAAAATTGTTACTGTTTGGGTATTTTACTCTGGACTAGATTTAATCTGATATTCTGATGTCCTTATCTCACACATGGTTTGAGATTGTCTGTAGGGCAAGGCACTGGTTTAGCCACTTAGTGTCTCTGTTATGGTCTGGGGTGACTTTGGTGCATAGGTGAATAAGGTGAGATTTTGAATGAGTTTCCCCCTCAGAGAATCTAGCTGGAATTTGCTAAAACCACTCTGCAAACCTATCTGACAGGTGGTAAAATGGGACAGTTAGGGGTTCATCAGAGCACTGAATCAGAAGGGCAGTATTATAGAATCACAGAATCAGTCAGGGTTGGAAGGGACCTCAAGGATCATCTAGTTCCAGCCCCCCTGCCATGGGCAGGGACACCTCACACTAGATCAGGTGCCCAGAGCCGCATCCAGCCTGGCCTTAAAAACCTCCAGGGATGGGGCCTCAACCACCTCCCTGGGCAACCTGTTCCAGTGTCTTACCACCCTCATGGTGAAGAACTTCTTCCTAATATCCAATCTGAATCTACCCATTTCTATTTTTTTTTCCATTCCCCCTACTCCTTTCACTACCTGACACCCTGAAAAGTCCCTCCCCAGCTTTCTTGTAGGCCCCCTCAAGATACTGGAAGGCCATAATAAGGTCTCCTAAGAGCCTTCTCTTCTCCAGACTGAACAGCCCCAACTCTTTCAGTCTGTCCTCATAGGAGAGGTGCTCCAGCCCTCTGATCATCCTCATATGGGTACAACCTGGTGAACACAGCAAGAGTGGGTTGTTGGGGTTAAATGCTTCTGGTGTCTAAATGGAAACTGTTTTATCCTCAAGTCATTGAAATCTCAGCAGGAAACTTGTTCTTTTGTCTGCAATATTGTCTAAATGATCACTTAGCTCACCATGGCAGTTAATCTTTTTCCTTTCTAAAATACATGTCATGACACAACTGTTAGATCATTTGCCCTCAGGATGTTCCACATACTGTTTTTCTAACCTGTTAGCACAAACTCGCTTCTCTTTTGAATCTCCTAAATTCATAGATGAGCTTCTCTGAGTCATACATGCTCTCTTGTTCTTTAGCATTGTGTAGTGATTAGAATTACTCTTTAATTTAAGGATACCTAATGACCATTATTTCAGATGCTTTCATTCCCTTCAGATGCAGAACCTGAGAATATGTGGAAGCTGATTTTGGAAGGGTGTGGAGCAGTGGCAAAGCCATTCAAATCACTGAGGCTCTACTTCTTTAGTACTTCTGAATATTATTGACTAAAGTAATTTTTTTTAAATGGATCTATGAATGAAGAACTATCTCTTGAATTTATTCAGCAAATCTCACCATCACACAGTCTGTGACTGAGCATAATTAAATTAACTCATGTCATTGTTAGTGGAGGAAAAAGAGAAGGAAAAAAGAGAACAGCTGGTAAAGAGATCAGCATTAGTATTTTCAGTTCAGGGTGGTCACCTTAGCCTAAGAGCTTCTCAGATTACTCCCTTTCCACATTCACAGCTATATATAGTTAAAGGTTGCCTTAAGATAGCAATTCACTACTTCCTGTTAACTAGCTTGGCCTCTCCCAGTGTAGGACCCAGTGTGGTTGGCTGGTCCCAGTGTATGAGCAAAACAGCCTAGAACTTTGTGACTTTTATTATTTATTTACTTAGTCTTGTTCCCAGTGAAATTCAGAACATCTCAGAAGTGGCCCCTGTGCTGTAGTCCAGAGTAACATGTGAAGTAGAGAGCTGACCCAGCCTGCTATGTTGTAATTATTTGTACAGATTGTTCAGCCTTTGTCTTAAGCTTAACTGAATTTCTTCTCCCTAATTCCTCGAGAGTTAACTTGAATTTTCCAGGACCTCACTGATCTGCTGGTTAGATATCTTCTGTTTTCCAGGTTCAGTTTATTCTAAGCCCTGTGTTCTTTGGCAACAGAATTCCTTAGTTCAATTTTTTTCCTAGTCTATATTTTTCTAGGCTAACATAAATTAAGTTCTCCTTGCCTGCTTTTGTGAAGGTTTTTCCATTCACCTGAATAATCTATTGCCCCCTTCTCCCCTGAAAACTCTTTCGATGCAGGATTTGCTTGACTGTAGGGTGCTGAAATTGCATACAGCATGTAGTGTCTTGTGCAGTCACAGTATTATCAATATATGTCTACCATTTGGGGGGGAAATAAAGTTATTTATGCTGCTCATGACTGCTTGGTTTTGGCATAGGTTTTAGGTTACGCTGAGATCAGATAAAAAAAATCCAAGTCTTTTATTTTTTCAGTCATTTCCAAATATTGCTTCTCCACTTATTTTGTTAGTTTATATGTGTTTGTTCTTTCTATTACTTACACTGTTTCTTCAGTCTTCAAGAGCATCATACAAAGATGATTAGGGGACTAGAACATCTCTCTTATAAGGAAGATCTGAAAGAACTGGACCTTTTTAGTCTGGGAAAGAGAAGACTGAGATGGGATCTCATAAATGCTTATATATACTTAAGGGTGGGTATCAGGAAGAGGTGACCAGTCATCATTTAGTGGTCCTCAGTGACACTGCGTCTTGTCTTGTCACTGGGTAGCACTGAAAGGGACTTGGTTCCTTCTTTGCTTTCCCCATCCATAATGATGTCCTCTTGAGGCTTCTCTTCTCCAGGCTGAACAGTTCAAAGCTCTTCCAGCCTCTCCTCATATGAATGTTCTAGTCCCTTAGTGCTCATTGCAGCCCTCCACTGAACTCATTCTAGTATGCTCATGTCTCTCTTGTACTAGGGAGTCCAGTGCTGCACCCAAAACTTATCAGAGCTAAGCAGAGGGGTTGGATCACTTCCCTTCACCTGCTGGCAACACTTCCTAAGACATGCTTGCTGCAAGGGCGTATTTCTGGCTTGTGATCCACATACCATCATCCCTGGGGGTGCCCCCTCACCCTTTTTTCTTTTCTTCTAAGCTGCTCTCCAGCCAACCAGTTCCCAGTCTGTGCAGGTGCCTGGAGTTTTTCTTCCCCTGGCTCAGGGCTTTGCTTTTCTCTGTTGGCGCATTTGTGCAGCCTCTTGAGGTCCCTCTGAATGACAGCACAACTCTCTGGCATATCAATCACTCTTCCTTGTTTGGTGTCTAGCAAACTTACTAGGAGTGCGTTCAGTTCCATCACCCAGGTCAGCCCCAGCATCAAACCCTGGGGTGCACCTGTAGTGAATAGCCTCCAACTAGACTTTGTGCTACTTATATCATCCCTTAATTGTGGGTACAGTTTTTTTAGATGCTCAGAGGAAAACGATCAGGTTAGTCTAGCTTGATGCATGCTTGCCAAATGCAAGTTGCACTTCATCTGAATTTGCTTTCAACTCTCCATCTTTGAGAGGTTTCTGGCTGGAAATAGATTCTGGGATCTGTACCTTGTTAAGACAAATGTGGTGAGGTTGATAGGTGTGTTAGAGGAAGAAATCTGTACTTGTGAGTAAGAGATTCTGCTGTTGCATCAGATCTGTGGAATACGGTTCACCTGATAATCTGCAGGGCCTTTCTGAATTTTTTTTTTTTTTAAACCACTATTACCAGCAATAATAACACTTCAAATAAAAAGCTCTCTTGAGCCTGCAGCTTAACTTGCTTGATCCTTACCTTTGGCATTGGGATGGCTTCTGAAAAGAACGGGTACAGTTTTCATTTAGAAGGTATCTCTAGTGTAGAATATATATAACTGGAGTGCATGAGGATGTAAAACACCCCCCTAGCTTTTCTATATTTATTTTTATTCCACATAAAAGGCTTTAAAATTGATATCAAACAAACATAATGTCTCTTCTCTGCTTGGGGAAATTCAATGTAAAAGTATCTATAAGGAGGAAATTACATAAAAATGAGATGACAGAACAATAGAGATTTAGATGAGGAGAAATCAGCTCTCATTATGAGGCGGTGAAATTGCTTATCTGGCTGTGTATTAGAATAGAGTTCATCAATGAAATTTCTGTTGGTGAAGCCAGATAATGGAATGAACATAATTTTCTTTCCTCTGGAGCTGGTAATTTCTGTCCTTAGTGAGTGTATTTCTCAAGTATTTCCAAATATTACGTGTATCATAAATAATACACATATGGAATTCAGCAAAGCAAGCATGGCTAATGTGAACATAAAGGAAATCACAGTCTCTTCGTTGCATCTTGACCAAAAATAAAAAAAAGGAAGCAGATGATCAGGACAACCTGGGATCAGTAAAGCAAATCTTCAGCAATTTTTGTAGTGACTATATATCCTGAGATGGAGGAATTACCAGCTAAGTATATTGGACATACTGCTGTAGAGTCTTCAATGTGATTCTCTGTCAGTGTTATGAACTGTAGGACTGCAAAAAACTATCTATGGGGACACAGCCTCTGATCCTGCAGATGATTATGGCTGAGTGAAAACATAAGTTATACCAAAGGGTTACAAAGATTATTAAGGGAATAGAACATCTATCTTACGAAGAAACACTGAGGGACTTGGGACTTTTAGCTTGAGAGGAGAAGACTGAGGGGAGACCTTATCAATGCTTATAAATACTTAAAGGGTGGGTGTCAGAGGATGTGGCCAGTCTTTTTCAGTGGTGCCCAGTGATAGGACAAGAGATAATGGGCACAAACTTGAACATAGGAAGTTCTGTCTAAATGCAGGAGGAACTTCTTTACTTAGAGGGTGGTGGAACACTGGAACATGCTGCCCAGAGAGGTGGTTGAGTCTCCATCTCTGGAGTCATTCAAATCCTGCCTGGATCCCATCTTGTGCAACTTGCTCTAGGTGAACCTGCTCTGGTGAGGGAGTTTAACTAGATGATCTCTAGAGCATTCTCTGATTCTGTGACTGATTCCTATTGAAGTTGAGGCTAAGACCTGCCTGCTTACCTAGGCCAAAACACATCTAAGTATTTGTGGGAGAGTGGGCCAGCTTTTCTTCAGTGATGATACCAAATCCTTATTGTCCATCTGTCATCAATGGAAAAAAGTATTATTTTTTGATGGCTGCCATACCTTAGCATATTTTCCAGCATAAAGATCTGTTTTTAAATTTCCTTTTTACCTTTAATGATAGCTTTGCATTTGCAGACCTGGAAGCTACCTCACAGTAGTTTCTCAGCAGTCCTGTTTCAATGTAAAAGCATCATATCGGTAAGCAACATACCTGAGAGGAAGCATGGAAGAGATACCCTGCTCTCAGAGCTGCTTTGGCTCCTGCTGATCCTTTGGATGTGCTTTAGTTTGTTGGTTCTGACATTGAATGGGTTGGGAGTGGAGTCACATTTCCAAAGCTGAGTCTTTCTCTTGATTTCTCTTCCTAGAAAGGAAAAGGGAGATGAGAGTGGGCAGGAAATTGTATGTCATAATCTCTTTGTTCTGAAACTTGCCTTCTACTCTGATTGACCCAGGATCAGCTTGATGGAAATGGGGTGTCCAGCTTGGTTCTTTGGGAACCACTACTCAAGGCAACAGCAGTTGCTGGCTTTCAGGGCAGGTTGCATATCCATACTTGCTTTCCTCCCAGGAGTTCACTCCAGCCCATCTCCCCTTTCCAACCTTAAACTCCTTGTCTCTTTCCCCACACCCTTAAGTAGCAGTTCACTCCCTGGCTGCTAGTTCCTCCCCTTTCTTTCCTATATGCCAAAATGAGGACTCCAATCCTAACTTTCTTCCTGTGTAATTGCTCTTCTCCTTTCACCTCGGGGGTAAACATAATCTAGTCTTTTTTTCCATCCTAATCCAATGCTCTGTACCTCATTCTGCCAAGTTCCTGCTGTTTGCGTTAGAGTACAGGAATGGTTCTGTTGTGTGTTAATTGTTTAAGCTTCTGATGGCCCTCTGGGAGCTGTGAGGGATTTAACCAGCAGCTCCTGTGGAAAGCTCCATGCAGCAATTGTCAAGAACTGCTGCTGCCACCTGCCCCACACATTTACCTGGAGGAGTTTTCCGTACCCTTTTTAGCACACACCATGGTTCAGGAACCTCAGATCTTGACATCTGTTGTGTGGGACTGTTGGGAAACTGAAGGGCTAGGGGTGTAGGTGTGACAGCTATACATTATAGAGTGTCTGCATACACTAAGAAAGAATATACCCTCATTCATAGAGAAGACAAGAAAGGTTTGTGCATAAGCTGCAGGAATGTGAATTGAACATCCATAGTATAAGCATCCATAAGTGGATGCTTAATTTTGTCCTGTAATTTCCAACATTATATCCATTTTATCCATGAAGCATTAATTTCTGCTTAAAATTTACTGTCTGGAAGCACAAAAGGTCTTGTCACTAAATCCAGTTAAATATTTTACAGGTGTATGAATCAGTAGCTTGAAGAGATGACTTCTTGTAAGCATTAATCTTTATGATAGCTATTCTCCAGTTTTCATGCTCTACATCCTTTTTTTCCTGCCTGAAATATTTTAAGAAGAATGGTGTTTCTAAAAGACACCAAGTAACTGACTTCTAATTTAAGTAATAATTACACATCTAACTTACCTAGACTGGTTTGAGAAAGTCATCCCCATGGAAGAAAAAAGTACCCAAATCCTGTGTCTAGATGTTCAGTATAGTCTCCTCTGCACTCAAAACCTTGACATGTTTTGTATTTAGGCTGAGCTTAGAATGGTTCAATTAAACAATCAGTGGAGATTAGAATAAGCAGTTAATCAATTGTGAGTTCCCTGTTGCTTCTGTCTAGTACACTCCTTAATAGCTATTGTCTATGCCCACATGTAGAGCTTGCAGCTAATATGCTTCTAAGACTCAGGAGACATGCTTCTCTGATCAGTCAGTCTTTTATAAGCAAAGCAGTGGGTGTCATGCAGAAAACTAACTGAAACCTATGGCCTGTTGTGGTGCATGATTCAATGCAAGTTTTTTCAGATGCACTAGAAAAGCTTGCCCAAATAGCAGGAAAACATGATTTTTTTAGGGCAGCCTTTCTAAAAGCTCTATCAGTTCAGGGCAGCCTTTCTAAAAGCTCTATCAGTATGTGTTCACAGAACTATTCATACAGATCATAGCATCCTTGAATGGTAGGGGTTGGAAGGCACCTCTGGAGGTCATTGAGTCCAATCTCCCTGCCAAAGCAGGATCAAGCAGGCCACACAGGACCATGTCCAGATGGTCTTGAAAGTCTCTAGGGAAGGAGACTCCACAGCCTCTCTGGGCAGCCTGTTCCAGTGCTCTGTCACCCTCACTGTAAAGTTTTTCCTCATGTTGAGATGGAACTTTCTGTGTTCCCATTTGTCTCCATGGCACCACTGAAAAGAGACTAGCACCTTCTTCTTGTCATCCACTCTTCAGATTCATAGATTCATAGAATGGTTTAGGTTGAAAATGGCCTCAAAGACCATCTAGTTTCACCACCCCTGCCATGGGCAGGGACACCCTCACTACACCAGGTTACTCAAGACCTCATCCAACCTGGTCTTGAACACCACCAGGGAGGGGTTATTCATGACCTGCCTGGGCAACCTGTTCCAGATATCTGTAAACATTCATAAACATTAATATTAATTTAGATGATGTGTCTGTGCCTTCAATACTTATTTATAGTCATATTTAGAGATAAGCAGCATTTTTAATAGCTTTGAAGAAAGAAGAAAGAAGCTCTAAGAAGCTCTAAGGGTTCAGGCTGGGAGATCCAGGCACATGGCATTGTGTACAAGCTCATGTACAAGTTAAGGTTCATGTACAAGTAAGGTACTTGAAGCTCACCTCTTCTCTGTACCATTGTCCTGCTTTTTTATCTGCAGTAGCTTTGTCTATTTACACTGTAACATCTTGAAGCAGAGAGGGTCCAGACCAATCCATCAAGATTACCTAAGATCTCAAGTGACTTTCAGAGGGGTAAGGCCTTTTCATCAACTGTATCTTTCTAGACTGAATATAAAGGGAAGCTAACTTAGATGGCAGTCAATAACAGTTGCTGTGTGTGGAGTACAACACAGCTGAATTCTCCAAGGACTCCTGTGACTTAAATAATCACTATGTCTAGAAGTCTCACTGTTTTACCTCCTAGGATATATGCTAGCGTTATTTTAGACTGAACTACTGATTAATGGTCTTAGACAAAATAAATATATTTATTCAAAAGCCATCTGATAGTATTAGGCAACTGTCTCTAGATCACCCTGCTTGAGCAAAGAGTTTTGACAAGATGACCTCCATAGGACCCATCCAACCTCAGCCATCCTGTGATTCTTTGAAATACAGCAGGAAATTTGGGGGGTGGTGGGATAGACAGAAGCACTTGCTGCTTGCTTGTGAAGATGTTTGCTGCCATGTCAAAGTAAAACCCTTTGAGGTTTGTGCTGACTGAGCTCTAAGTAGCACTGTGAAATGTTGGTGAGGTGGCAATGAGTCTATTCTCCCTAGTATCAGCTGACAGAACAAGAGGAAAAGGACTGAAAATGTGCCGAGGGAAGTTTAGATTGGATATTAGGGAAAAATTGTTTACTGAAAGAGTGGTCAGGCATTGGAATAGGTTGCCAGGGGAGGTGGTGGAGTCACCATGCCTGGAAGTGTTTAAGAAACATGTGGACGTGGCACTCTGGGATGTTGTTTAATGGCCATGGCTATCTTAGGTTGAAGGCTGAACTCAATTATCTTGGAGGCCTTTTCCAACCAAAACAATTCTATGATTCTATGAGTGCAGTCCACTTTGCTTTCAGTGGAAAAGATGTGAGCAGCAGCTCGGGCCTTTAGTAACTGTGTGTATTGGTTCTGAAGTGGAATCCTTTCACCATACACTTGCCCTTTATTTATGCCTTTGTGAGCCTGACACTGAAACACAGAAAACATTCTCAGTCTAGCAAGACATGCTTTACTGGTCACAATAAGGGAAAACCAAGCTGCTTGTAATTTTAACCTCTGTATTAGTGTAGTATCAAAATCAATGGTACTTAACCACCATATGGGGCAAATTCCACTCCTTTGGATTAACCTAACCAGTTAATTTCCTTACCCAACTTTTATACCTTCCAAATTCCAAATATGTTTACAGCCATTTCCTATTCTAGAAGCTGTTTGGCCAAGATAAACACATACAATTATTTTAATCTTTCTGCATATACCATACTCTGTACTCTAAGGTTGTATCAATTGGAGGAGGTCAAGGAAGCTAATGTCATGGATTAACATTCCCACCCCATGTGTGCTCATCTTTTTGCCAGATGGGGGAAAGAAGAATTTTGAATATTTTCCTGAATAAAAACAGTCCTGGTTGGTCAAGACAGGAATGTTTCTTATCTCCTTTCAAAAAATCTGTATGGCCCAGCAGTGAGGATACTCCAGGGGCTGGAACACCAAAATTTATGAGCAAATTCAGGAACATGTGAATTTATGGCTCTGCTTCACCTTCAAACAAATTTTTTTTCCTATTACTGTTGGCAGAACCTTCAGGGCCAGACCCTCTGAGGTGTTTGCACTCAGATTTTCTCCTCAGCACTGCAAGACAACTCATTTGTGGGCACTCCAAGTGCTGAGTTGAAAGTGCCAGATTTTCTACGTGGTGTGCAGGGAGAAGCAGTCACCAGAGGAGAGGCAAAACGCACAGGGAATTTTTAGGCACCAGCTTAATGGGCCTCATTAGAGGTGGATACTTACAGGATCCAAATCTGTTGACACAGACGTGGGTTAGTTGCTCAAAAGCAGAAGGGTGGTATTGAACCATATACATGAATACCTCCTGAGGTGTACTGAAAATGTCCATGATAATTGAGACAAATCTTTCCTTTGTTTTCTTGGGAGCGAAGACTCCCTGGGGAGGTACTGAGCCATGGACAATGTCTTGCTGCCCGTTTGTGCTGGGAGAATATTGCTCTGCCATTAGACTTTTGACTGCTTAGATCTTAGCTATGGTCTAATTGTTGGGAAATGCTAAGGCAAGAATGGTGCCATAAGAGTTTCCCAAGAGGCCCACAGTCCCAGTGGTTTGGTGAAAGCTTGAGTGAGCACCCAGTCATACAAAGAGCACATGCAGGGTTAGGTGGCTGCTAAGTAGCAATCTCAGCCTTTCCCTGCTGCTTGTGCTTGAGGGCTTGAATGCACAACTTGGCAAAAAGAGTGAGCAGACAAAGGACTGGCTTTCCTGCATCAGCTCTCCTGGCAGATGGGAATAACAACAGTGCTTTTCTGTCTCTCAGGGGTGCCCTAAGGATAGATTAAAGGATTTTGTGGTGTTCAGAGGTGTATAATGAGGGCTTCAGGAGAAGATAAGATCAATAAACTGCCACCAGTACAACAAAAGGTCTCCTCCAGCCTAGGAACTGCAATATTAATGTTATCTTGAAAAGAATATCTACCTCATCCCAACAGGAATAATCAAAATATTTAATTTTTTTTTTTAATAGCATCTTGTGTTCAAATACTGTGATTTTAAAACTTTAGTTTCCTTCTGGTTTGTTTCTTTTTGTTTGTTTGGGTTGTTTTTGTTTTGTTTTGTTTTGGGTTTATTGGGGGGGGGGAAGAGGGACAAAGACAAATCAGAATTGGCCAGTTTCTGAAAAAAGTTCCAGTGTGTTTTTTTTCTCCCCATTTCAAACTCCTTCATAATTTTTGCAATTCACTTAAAATATTCATTGCTCACTTGATGTCACGTGACAAACTGGTAGGAGGCAGCTCAAGGGCTTTGGTTTGTGTCGTTCAGCTTCACATCTTAACGACTAATCTGAGAACATCTATAGTCCTCAGAAGATTTAATAAGATGCTTGTGGTCAACTGTTCTATGCACAGATGCTGTTACTAAGCAGTTGATCTTTATTGTATCTTAAATGTATATGAAGTGTAGTAACAATTAAAATGTTTTCTTGAATCCAGAATGGTAACTTTTATTTCCTATTCTTCTCTTTCAGCTTTCTATCAACAGCTGAGAGGAGGCATTAAAGTAGTAGTAGTAACAATATTAATATTAATAATAATAGTATAGTGCGACATGCATAGTTTGGTAAAATTGCCAATTTTTGATTCAGATCAAAATATGGACTTCTCTTTTTCCCTTCTGTAATCTAAAGCAATTAAAGATGTTGAAGCCCTCCCTGTTTTTCCCCTTGTGACATTTAGTTATTTTAATTCTCAGGGCTTCAAAGACTTGTGTTTGTTCTCTGTCACTCATTAGAATGTGTGGGATTGGAATCTGTGGGATCTCTCTGTTTAAAAACACAGTGTTTTCTTCTCTGAATATGTCTAGCTCATGAAAATGTTGATTTATTTTAGTGGCATACATTGAAGTGGATGAATGGTGGACATTAGTCCTCTCTCTTCAGATTAACGATCAATTACACAGATGCCATTTATGTATTCTGCATTTGCTCTGTTTCATCTGTGGTGCTCAAACATATCCTGGCTTTCATTTACTGGCTCTCTGCTGTTAGGTCAGTAGGTAGTGTACATTTCATAGCACAAGTCAAATTCAATTTAACTTATTCTTTTTAAACCTGAGGAGATGTCTTCAAACACTTCTAGTTCTCATTCCAGTTCTTTCAACAGCATGCCTGACAACCGGGGCTTGTTTGACTTAGGAGTGTTTCACATGATAGTGTGGTTTTATTTTGCCCTGCATACTTTCCATCACAGTTTAATTTTCACCTAGAGAAACAGAAATCGTTTCCTCAGATATCTGCAACAAAGATTACACTGGTAAATTAGAAAATTAGAAGTGTGCTCACTTAATTTTTGTCCTGCGCTGTCTTATGAGAGAACTTGCTCCCCAGCAGAAAGCTTCTTGTTTTATATGTGTTGTAGCAGCTCTTAGTTTTAGCAATAAAAATTGTTCTTAAAGTTAAGACCTGAAAAAGTGAAATCTAATGTAAAAAAAGTTGAGCTGATCATCCGAGCTACCTTTGTGTAGGACTATGTGAGGGAAATGGACAGAGAAGGAAACATTGCTAGAGAAATGTTGGTGAGGAAACACTGCTAGAGAAATGGTAGGTGAGGCTTTCACTTAGGCTCCAAAATTGATGGAGAGGAACCTGAAAGCTTGAGACCTAGTGGGTGAGTCACTTATTAAATGCCCCAGGAGCTGAGATACTGGAATCTTTGACACTGTTAGATGCTCTAAACGGGAAAGTGGCAGGATGAGTTTCAGAAAAACTCCTGTCTTTCACTACAATTGGCCAAAATGTATTGGTTTTGTCCCGCCAATAATTTCCATTGAAAATCTGTTTTGTTGGGAAATTCTCCAGCAAGTGTAATAAGAACCATACTGAATTGTTGACATGATAATATATGAATGAATAATAGCTCATCGCTCAAGTGGGTAAAAGGACTGAGGACATCTAGAAAAGGCTACATTGAACTCTGCCATTCATTTGATGTATGACCTGAAGCATACCAGTGTGGTTATTAAAGACTTGCTGACTCCATCAAATAAAGTCTTGTTGAATGGTCCTGCCCAAATGCTTTCACAGTTCTTCCTCTTTCTTTCTGTTTGTTTTTAATTGCACAGACTTTTACATGAAGACAAAACAGTTTTGCTCATGAGTTAATTTGCTTCTCCGTTTGGTTGCTGGCTGAACTCCTAGTCCCCTGTGACATCATTGTACTCCCCACTTCAACTGTCACCCACTGGGATCAGAGCATTTTTTATTTGTCCTTTCTGGATCAGACAGGTGGAAGAGTTCAACAGTTCCCCTGTAGAGCCTGCTTTGGAACTGAAGTGACATCCTCTCCCACGCCTAGTACTGGAGCCCATGGAAATAAATGCCAGCTGGGGTGCCAGTCACAGCAGTAGATGTAATAGCTAGCAATTTGTAACCTGTCAATTAATAACATGAGGGGCTAAAAAAGTCTCATCTGTCTGCATAAATATCCATCACAATATAGTTGGCCAGGTGAGGAGAAACCATGTTAGGCAAGCAGACAGGATTAACTCTGAAGCAAATGTCCCAAAAAATCACAGCAACTGGGGCGTGAAAACAGTGAGGGATCATCAGGAACAGGAATGAAAGGACAGCAGATGCTTTTTTCTTGCAAAGCTGAAGCCAATTTCATGTACCTGAACTGACCTTGACTTGAATACTGCTATAGAAATACATATATTATACATTATACATATATTACAAGTACTGTAAGTAGAGTCCAACTGTTAAACAGAAGAAGATTCAAATTATTTAATAATAATATTATTTCTTTGTAGTTCCTTCCTTCCCTGACCAGGTAGGAAGTAAATGTTGGGGGGTGGTTGAACTAGATGATCTTTTGAGGTCCCTTCCAGCCCCCAACATTCTGTGATTCTGTGATTGTTTTAGGAATGTAAAGATGGTATAAGCTGTCTTTCTCATAATATCTTAATATTTACAGTAAAGCACTTTCCTGGGTCCTGTAAGACACGCTAAGAAGCTCTGTAGTTTCTGTATGGCAGAGGCATGGAGCCACCTAAAGAACTCTTCAGTAAAAACCTCAGAGAAGAATCTAATACGGGGTAAGTCAGCTCATTGCAGCATTTATTTATTTATTTATTTCCTCATGATAACTCCTTTGGGTGCATAAGAGATTAAGGAAGGAGCATGAATTCAGTCTTGACTAGATTTCTATGTTTCTAAGGAGTAGGTGTCCACAGCTCTTTCCTCTGCACCAAATGGAGTTTAGGACTTCTAATAAGACTTTCAGTTGCATAACTGGAAAACGAGAGACTTTTGGGCATCAGAGATGTCAAATGACATTTCCAAGAGTCAGATAACAAGGCAGAACCTTTTTTCGTACAACTACAGGGCAACTGGTGATTTGTATGTCAGTGGTATGAAAAAACCTGGGGATTTTAAAACTCATTTCTTAAGTAAAGTAACATATGGTGCTCAGGAGAGCTTAAGAGGTTGAGAGCTACCCTAGTGAAATATTCACCGTCCAGTAGCTCTGGAACTTGTCACCCATAAATACTACAGGGTTTACAGGTATGCCAAGGAGGCAAAGGAAATCAAATGTACTTCTACCTTCAGAAGGGGAATTAATGTAATAGCATTCATTCCTTTTACAGATAATACTGCTATTTAGGAAGTCCTAAAGCACATGATATCATAGCTGATTAGATTTCCTTTGTAAGTAAAATCTTACTAATATTGTACAACTGCATTTTTCTTCCTACCTCATTGCTGGCAGCAACAGTACAGGTTTCTGGCAGTCTGCAAGGGTTGCTTTGCCTCTGTTTCTAGGTGACCTAATAGTGAGGAGTAAAGCATGGAAGGAGAACAGGGGAACTGAGAGATCAGGAGAGATGTTGTTGCAAGAATCCTCCATTCACTCTGTGTAACTCATGCACTTCCTACCTTCCTCCTGCATCCCTCAACAGGCCTAGCTTCCTTGTGGGCTGATGCTTCCCTGAAGTCATTAATGCAATCCTGACACAGTGAAGTTGCTGAAGTAACTTCACTTTTTATCCCTGGTGGACTGAGCTGAGAAACCAAGACCACCTCTCATTCTGGGCTCAAGTCTGCTAGACAGGTCTTTCCCTCCTGCTCGTGTTACGCATCTCTTTTCCCACACTGTGGGACTGCTTTCCCATAATCTAACTTTTGCAGTATGAGGGAGTAAAGAGTGTAAATTTACAAGGTAGACATTTTGCCAGAGGATGTCAGACAGGCATTCCCTGCATCATTGTCCCCAAGCAGTTCAGCAAAAACAATTGTGGTGGGGAACATTTTGGGTATGTCCTCTAAGGCAAAAATAACAGGGGGTAATTTTGCTGTCTCCGGACCAGCTGATCTGACTTCTGTATCCCTTTGTAGGAGAGCAGGCCTTTAGACTGTATTTTTGTAGTCAGTTTAAAGAATGAGTCATAGCAAGAGGAGTCTATATTAACTATTATGAGTCAAAGTAAAAATTAATATAAGATTGTTTTGCCTAAGTAGCACTGCCCAATCTGATTAATAAGTACCCTTCTGCTGACCTCAAAATATGTTGCAAAACTTCTTCAAGATAAGGACCAAAAAACTTACCAAGACACTTCTGCTGTTCTTGTATTTGTTTGTTGTACCTCTGCTCCAGCTTCCTTTGCTGACGAGGGCTTTTAAATACAAATGAGCAAACAGTGGGCCAAATTCAAGGGCAAAAAAAAAAAAAGATTTTGAAAGGAAATAAAATGGTGGGACTTTAGCAGTGGAGTGTATATGAAATGAAAGTTTTGGTGTGTATGGTTTTGTCATACAGAAATTCTCTCTCAACAGTTGGGTTGTTGCCTTGCTCTGTACAGGAAGGTAGTGTTCTCACGACTGAACCCCTTAAGGGGTATAGTGCTTAAAACATTCTGTGCAGGGTTTGCAAGGTGTAGCCCAAAATCTGTTGGCACCATGGAGCATTCAGACTGGAAATTGAGAAAGGAAAAAGGAGATATATGAGAGAGGAGACATTTCTTATAAAGACTCTTAAAAACACCTTTGTTTTTTATCAATATTCTGTTAACTATTATATTGCATATTTGAGCCATTTGACACGGGGTGAATCTGCTGTATGTCTTTGGGAACAGCAAAGGGTGACAAGCTCAGTATATAGGCCACTCCTTCTGAGTGAAAAGGTAGAGATATAAACCATGCTTCAAGCCCTTCCCCAAGAATCAGGAAAAGCTGCTCTTTTGTCCTGTTCTGTCTCTTCAGAAATCAGCAGCAGCCCTCTTTCAGGCGATGCAAGGGTCAATCTCCTCCTCTTCAGTGTAGCTGTTTCTCTGGAGTGCCGTTTGTCTCACTTTTGTCAGCCCTCAGCAGTTTCACTCAGTGTATGTGGAACACTTACTGCAGACAACTTGCAAACATCAGGGGAAAGAAGGGAGTTGGTGTTTTTGAATTCCCTTAAGTTCTGTTTTGTTGCTGTTGTTTCTGAGTAGCTGAAAAACAAAAGAAATGTTTTATTTCCTGATGAGTGCAAATATTTGTCAAAAATAAATTGTTTACCAACATGACTCCATTTGAGCATTTCTTTTTTAGGCACCATGTGAAAGCTTTTATTCCTTCTATGATGGATACTAGTCATCAGCTCATGTGAATGTTTTGGTGAACCAAAGGATGGATTGTTCTGTTTTGCTTACTTGGATTGTGAAATAGGAATATCTGTAACGTGACAGGACATGAAAGAGCTTGGAATGACTTAATGCTGTAGTTCAATGAATGAGCTTTTCATTTAGCAGACTCTTTATAAACAACTGTGGTAAATCTTCTTTCAGTAAAACCCAAGGATGGTTGACACATTCATAGGGGTGGGTACTGGCGGACTACAAGGGATGAGACATCATTCCATATGGACCATTTTTGAGCAGATGAGTGCTCTAGCTATCACATTTTGACTGAATAACTGCTCTGGTGTTGATCCAGTGCGCTATGTTCTATGTTTACTTTGATTATCTCAGCTGAAAATGTGGACAGCTGAGAACAACACTCTCAAGATGGATACTCCAGGAATCAACCAAACCGATGTGGATCTCAGCCTTCCCTGAAAAGGGGGGCAGGTTTCTACCTGTTGAATTATTTGCTAAATTGGGATGAAGGTAACTAAGCCAATGGATATTCACAGAATCACAGAATCAACCAGGTTGGAAAAGACCTCAGAGATCAAGTCCAACCTATTACCTAATACCTAATACCTCCTGACAACTAAACCATGGCTCCAAGTGCCACATTCAAGCTTTTTTTGAACATTTCCAGGGATGGTGACTCCACCATCTTCCTGGGCAGCCCATTCCACTGGCCAATTACTCTTTCCATGCTGAAACTGGAAGAATATGCATATGCAAGTACATGTGACAATGCCTACTGCCTCATTCAAAACTGTGAGTTTATTCAGATGTGGAGTCCCTTAGGCAAATGTTACACCTGACTGTTTTTCAAGTTTTAAACAATAAACAAAATAAATTAAACAAAACAAAACAAAACAAAAATCCCACAAACAAAATAAACAGAAAATAATTAAAAAAGTAACACCTACAATCCATCCTTAACAGAAAATTAAACAGATCTGGATCGAAATGTAAGTATGAAGGAAAATGTGACTCTGCATCTGTTTTAAGTCTTTGAAAACATTGAATTTTGCCAAGACAACTGTGTCAAAAACTGGGCCATCAGAAAGTGAGATCTGTGAGGAAGCACAGTTGGATCATTTTGCTTTGCTGATGTTTTCAGGAAGTGCAGTAGTTCAGCGTAAAGGTACTATTTGTTCCTTAACGGCTTACTAACCCATCCGAAACAGAACTTGATGTACATCTAGCCATCTAATTTCTCATTATGATGTAGGCTTATGCTTCTTTTTGCTTTCAGACACATATCAAAGAGTACCACCAGTGTCCATGTGCCAGTTTGTATGAGAAGAGTTCAAGGAGACTGCCACACTCACTGTATGCTCCTGTTCACACCAGAGAACACTGGAGCTGATCTCTATAGTACCAAACTCAAGCAAACATGTGGGATTTGCCAACAGGTTCCTTGGAAAGTCACATCCATCCAGTGCTAGTCTGGAAAAGGGTTTTTGTGGCATATGTGGCAAGAACACTCTTATGACATCTGTACTCCTTGTCCACTTTTTATTGTTGAAAGTACTAGTGTGGTTTTCACTCCTTGCTGATCTCTTCGTATTAGATTTTGCATTAACCTGCTGTTAGACATCTTGTTCCAGCTGCAGACACTGACTCATACCTCTAGGAACACCTCCTACTGCTCCATGACGCAATGGGCTGTGAACAAACAGCGTCATCAATCAAAAGGATTTCACAAACTTGTTCCTGACTTTTGTTGACCCTATGTTTTCAGAGCTGAGAATGCAAAATGCAAACTCCGTAGCTCAGGGCTGAAAGTTTGGATCAGATAAGAGGTACTGTTCCTTTGCGCTCAAGTATAAGAGTATAATTACAGCCAGATTGCTTGTGTGACTACTTAAGAGAGGTAAAGTGTAAAATCCTTGCATATGTAAGCATAAACGCATTCTATGCAGATCTTCAAACCAATTAAATAGGTGATTGGATGCCTTCAGGAAGAGTCCGTGAGAAGATGTGAACACAGCAGAAAACAACTTATTTTTTTTAGAAGATGCTCAGATTTTCCTCTCTAGTATTTACACAGCTCTTGCTAGGCATACTAGCAGATATGTCTAAGGTGACTTTAGGTTTATCAAGTAGTGAAAGTCACCAGCTAGTTCATTACATGCATTAGAGTCTGTTGCTGCATCATGACCCTATTAGGGTGCAGTAAACAGATGCACAGCCATCTCCCTAGCTATGATATGCCAATTCTTTCCATGCTTGATAAGAAGCCATTATGACAGATTCAGTCAAATTAATATTTAAGCATGGTAAGCAAGGGGTTATCATGGAAATTGGACAAAGCAGATGTGATGATGCAATCTATCAAATTTAGCAAAACTGTCCATTCTGGTCTAATCCTGATGTAGCCTGGCACTGAACTGAAGGTTATTGACCTGACCTCATTTACATCTGACAGTGCTGCTTTTGAGAGCAAATGAGTTCTGATGCCTATAAAATCAGCAGATGAGCTCTGGCTGGCTCTCTCTTTCAGACTGGTTTGTGCAAACAGAGCCCTAATGATTCCCACAGGTCACATAACTGGAGTGAAATGAGCTACTGGATGTAGCAGTTACTGAAATTTGGCACTGGTCCCCTCTGAGCAGGACACAATGAGTACCTACCTGTGCATTAGATCCACATATGCCTGCTCCTACTCAGCCTGTGAGAGGAAGGTTCATACAGTAGTGTTGTATGGCACAGGCTGTATGAAAGGCTAGTGTACATGTCTAGATCCCTCTGAGCTGAAAATTTAGAAGCCTAGATATTACCAAGGAGTCTTTTCCCTTTAACCCTGGCCTGTGCTGATGCTAAGAGTTATGTAAAGTCAATCTGATCTGTAACCCCCTGTGTGGCACTTCCAGTTCTCCTCCCCCTGTATGGCACTGGAACTGCTGCAGCCAGTGGTGAGCAAGGAGGATGAAAACGTGAGTCCTTTCCATAGCCATTGTTGACCCACTGCATTGTGAGCTGAGTACCTGGGGTGACTGAACAGCAGCAACAATTTCCAGACATAGGCTTTCTACTTAGAAATAGTCAGCTGAGCTTTGTTTTTTTCTAAGACCTTGATCTGCTTTACACCTGATATAATCAGGGCAGCCTGTTATAACCAAGGTAACACTGATTGTAATTGAAAGGCAGTCATGCTGAAGATGACCGTCATCTGTGGTGGTTTACAAGGGGTCACTGTTGACTAGCTGCTGTCACTAAATTGACAGCTAATCCCAACTGAACTCAAAACTTTCTGAAGCACTGTAGGTCTTAGGTTATACATACACTTTTTTTTTTTTTTAGTTTTTTTTTTCTTCTGTAAGTGGAATTGAAAACATATCTTCATAACATTCCAGTGAATATTTTACAAATATTTAACTGATTTAAATTTCTTTTTTGCCAACATATCCAGAAAAGAAAAAAAAGCCTTTTATTTCATCCAACATTCTGAATTTTCTGAGGTTTCCAGTGCATCTTAAGCAATAGAGGTAAAAATGTTCTGCATAATAAGAAAGTTATACAAACATGTATGTACGATGCTGCAGGTTTATTTATTTATTTGTTTTTTTATTTATTTAAACTAATGTAGGGATTGATCTCAGCTAGGTATCATTCACATTACCTTCTTGTGTGGGTTGCAAACTGGAAACAAATCTGCAGGAATAAATAACATGCTCTTCTGCTCTGGTTGATCTTGTGAATAACGAACTTGATGCTAAGGTCTCAGGCCCCTGTTCTTGCTGCACCTGTATCAGTCACCAAGACAGGCAGACAGGTGAGCAAAACTGTTATTGGAAGATTCAAGTCTTCATCAGTAACAGGGAAAATGATCCATTGCACCCAGACAACACCAGAGCCAATAGCCTGGGCAATCAGAAGACTGAGACCACCTTTCTTGGTGGAAAGATTCTAATTGTTTCCATGGACCTGAGAGCTGAGTTGTACTTTTGATTCTCTGCCTCTCTCCTCTAACAGTAGTGAGCTTCTTTTGCCTGTTTTCAGGAACCCAAGCCGAGAACTTACTAGAATGCCTCTTAACAGCAGTTTCAAGACACAATTAAGAAAATTGTTTGGGGACTATCTGTTTTCATTCAAATGGCCACCACTTTGGTTCAGGTCACCATGTTGTCCATGAGCTTTCAATGAGTAGAGTAATGGCTTGGGGTTTTGCATGGTATAAACTGGGATGTAAATTCTTTTAGCTTGCTTACTTCCTGGCCCTGCGTAGTATATGGTGGAGCAAATCTAGTTGGCTCTTCTTGGAAAGTGGCTATCCTGTGTTGAAGAAGAGTCTGTTGAGGCCTTGGAACATCCTTTGCTTCCCTAAAGAAGCAAACCCAAGCTCTTTAAAACATGTTCACCAAACTGAGTTGTGCCAAAATGTCACTTTTCATCAAAACCTGAACCATTTGGGTTAGTATTACATGTGTCTGTTCTCATGTGCATTGTCTTTCTTCTTTGCTTTTTTCCACACCCCACCCTCTTCCCTCCTTCTCGTCAAAACAATAAGACCTTATGTTCTGCAAAATGCACTAGGTTTGGTTTTAGTAGGTTTTAATATAGTAGAAAAATGTGGCTATCTCCAAATGTGTTCTTCCCTATGCTGACTAGCAAAGGGATAAAAAGTACCTTCGCCTTGCCTTTCCCTCTTGCCCCTTGTATATAAGCTCTTAATACAAGACAATATAATACAATAAAATACATTCCTGATAGTTAAAACACCTCTTTGTTTTTCAGGTGGACAAGCAGTGTCCTTTCCTCACCTTCTGTGCTCCCACCTGTCCAAAACAAAGCAAAGGCCAGTGGGACCAGACTGGGCAAATTCCAGTGCCTTCCTCCCCAGCCACATACCCTCTTCCCTCTCATGGAGAGGTGAACACCAACCACACATCATTTGAGACAGGAACAGTATGACACAATTTGATTTCAAATTTTCTAAATATTCCTGACTTCCATTGCAGCCAGTTGCCTTCATGCTATAAATTCATGCCAAGAACTCCCCAACAGCATTCTTTTCTGCCTTCCCAAGTCACTCAGAAAGCAAACAAGCTTTTCCTTGAGTCATTGATTTCTGCAAGAAAGCATTTGTATTTACTATATATGAAGGAAAAATGGCTAGATTGCACATTTTACAGCTTGCAGCTCTCCAGTGAAAGCCATAAGCAAGATTTCTGACAGCACAGAGCTGCTTTCTCCTCTGTATATTTTGAGCAGTGAACAGGACTGCTCCTTACCCAGAGCTGCCAGTGTACTGTCACACTGGGTAGGAAACAACTGCCTGGCAATCTTCTATCAGCTCTGAGTCCATAAGGCTCTGGGACATCTTGTGCTGTCTATAACTGGTTTTACTGCCTAAATGAAAAGCTCTTGATATAATAAACAGTGTACACAGAGCAGTTTCACAGGATGGTATGATCATCTGTATTGCAGTGAGCTGTACCGAATGGCTCAGTCTAGACAGAATGTGTTAAATTTGTACTGGAACAATTTAGCAGGCACTAGAATTAATTAGGAGAGGATTTTTTTTTTCCCCTACAGCAAAAAAATGTCAGATATCTAGCACCTAATAATTAAGTAGGACCATATAATTCAGTAGTCATCATCAGAAATACTTAAAGTAATCTTGGTATGTGCTAATACCTGTCTGTGAAGTCATGGCAACAAAAGTTTACCCTGCCCTATATGAGTGCGTTTGTGCCTGGCCATGACGTTTTGAGCAGACATCATCCAAAACAGCCTCCATTTCCCCCCCACCCCTCACTACTCTAGAAACATAGCACATTTGTTTTTCTCCATAGGACCATCATCAATTTCTACTTTTGTAAAATGCAAGTGTCCTACCATTTGGTGTTTTGTGTTTCAGCTCTCCCACTCTTTACTGAGTTGTTCCAGTACAGAAAGCATGATTCATTTGTTAAAGCAAGGAAAGGAGGCTAATAGACTGTGGTTCTGTTTCTCAAGTGGACATCACTAGCTGTTGTGTAAGACTGGCAAACAGCTATTTGAGCTCCTTGAGCCATGCTGTAAAACAATGCTCTGCACTGGTGCATGACTCAGTCTGCAGGTGCTCAGCATCAGGCAAATAGAGTGAGCTTCCTTTCTATTTAAAAAGATCACATACCTGAAAAATCGTCTGGTCTTCTGTCCCTAGCTGTCTCATCTAATTTAAAGCATATACAACCTTTTAGAATCATAGAATCCTAAAGCTGTTCTGGTTGGAAAAGTCTAATAATTGTCTAACTCTATCAAGTATGGTGTTAAACCATGCCCCTCAGCAGCACATCTATGCACCTCTTAAACACCTCCAGGGATGGTGATTCAACGATCTCTCTGGAAAGCCTATTCCTGTGTTTGAGAACCCTTTCAATGAAGAATTTTATCCTAATATCCACTATAAACCTCACCTGGTGCAGCTTGAGGCCATTTGTTACCCACAAAAAGAGACCAACATCCACCTCACTACATCTTCATTTCAGGTAGTTGTAAAGAGTGAAAAGGTCTCCCCTCAGCCTCCTTTTCTCCAAACTAAACAACCTCAGTTCTCTGAGCCACTTGTTGGAAGACTTTTCTCCAAACCTTCTGCCTTCCACCTTTGTTGTCCTTCTTTGGATGTGCTTCAGCACCTCCATGTCTTTCGTGTAGTGAGGGCCCCAAAACTAAATGCAGGACTTATGGTGTGGCCTCAGCAGTGCTGAGTACAGAGAGACAACCCTTCCATGGTCCTGCTTGTCACACGATTCCAGATACAGCAGCAAAGTCAGAGTGACAGGTCTGTAGTTCCCCAGATTCTTTCTCTGGCCCTCTCAGAATCACATTTACCAAACTCTTCTTACCACCTTAATTGCATGTTTGTGTTAGTTCATACTTCAGTCAATATAAAGAGGTCAGTGTACAGTGTGGAGAGCTCCTATTATCCACAGATCTGAAGCCACATTGCCACAGCCTGGTGCCTGAAGTCTGAAAATCGTGGTTAATGTGTCCTGATTTTGGCATGCAGATATAGGAAGGATGTGGACCGGATGGAGAGGGTCCAGAAGAGGGCCACAAAAATGATCAGGGGGCTAGAACACCTCTGCTATAAGGACAGGTTGAAGGAGCTGGAGTTGTTCAGCCTTGGAGAAGAGGAGGCTCTGGGGAGACCTGATAGCAGCAGTACCTGAAGGGGGTCTACAGGAAACATGGGGACAGACTGCTCACAAGGGGCCTGCAATGACAGGACAAGGAACAATGGCTTCAAACTAGAGAAGGGAGGATTTAGATCGGATATCAGGAAGAAATTCTTCACTATGAGAGTGGTGGAACACTGGAACAGGTTGCCCAGGGAGGTGGTTGAGGCTCCTTCCCTGGAGATATTCAAGGTAAGACTTGACGAGGCCCTGGGCAACCTGATCTAGTTGGGGATGTGCCTGCTGACTGCAGGAAGGTCGGAATAGATGACCTTTGGAGGTCCCTTCAGGCCTGGACCATTCTATGATTCCATGATTCCATGATTCCATGATTGTGAGACGCCCATGTCAAGTGGCATTTGATAATTATGCCGGTTGGTCCAATTGCCTAATATAAAGGGACTATCACAAAGCTTAATTAGTCATCCTTACAAAATGTGTCAGGGCACCTATACACAGCTTGATATGTTGATATGAAACATCATCTCTATTGATATAGAATAGTTGTTTTCCAAAATTATCTTTTTCAATATGAAATGGCTGAACTTGAAACTTGATGTTTCTTTGCTTGATCCAGACAGATTGAAGCAGAAGAATAGTATTTCTGCCTGCTTTGTGCTGAGCTTGGAGAAAAGGTTGTCAGAGCCTGCATTTAGGTCTGCACTAACAAGATCTAATTTGATCTGAGGATGCTCTTTCACAAGTGGTCCTGAAGTTCCCATTCACTGTTTCACTGTTTATGGCACTTGTTTCAAGGACACCAGCCATTCTACTAAAACCTATTTTTAATGCCCATTAACAAGAATATATTTCTGTCACTACCTGAAAATGTGTATGAAGAATGATAGGAAATGCTGTTACTTCAGGAGACTCTGAAGACCACAAAGCAGGCAAGCAAGACAAGATATGGCAAGACAAGCAGAATATGCTTATGCTAACTTCTGATGTGTGACCAGGACTGGATTCACACCACATATCTCAGGCTCTGGAACTTCAGAGCATGAGATATATTGAAGACATATTGCAGACCTGACTCTGTTCATTTAGGCAATCTGGGTGGATCAGAGGCAGGTCCATGTCTCGCCACAGGTCTCCCAGAAAGCATGGCAATTATTTACAGATTCTTGGATGCAAGGGATGCTGCCACCCCTTAAGTGTTTGAACTCAGGCAGTGAATGGTATGCACGTGACTGGGAGAGAAATTTGAGATAAGCAAAGCCTACAGTGTGGGCAAAAATTTCAGTCACGAGGAGCAGAAAGTTTGTGTTTGTACTTGAATCTGCTCCCACCTCTGCTGTGTGATGGGCTTTTAACAGCATTCACTTCAGGTTTCTTGCCCTGTATGAGCTAACATGGAGCTGTGGGCACTGTGGGCTTCCTTTTGAGGCACTCCACTGCTAAACTTGTTCAATAACTCTTCAGAGGAGTGTGAAGACTGTTTTTACAGCTGAATACGGTGCAAGGGGGGAACTATGAACCTTTCATCTTAGAGATGGCTCCCTACCATGTGTTTTTATTATGAAGAACAAGGTCAGATCTTCCAAAGTGTAACGTTACATAGCTGAAAGTTTGCATAGGTCTTTAGAAAAACAAAAGTATCTACATAATATAAAATCAGAGCTCTTATATATAATGAGATAGAGTAAATATATTACAGTTTAACAGCTGATTTGGAAAGTCCTTTTCACTTTTCCCATAGTTTCAAGCTCAAAAGTGAGTAGAATTTTGAGGAAACTAAACAGCTCTAACTGCAGTGGACAACTTCAAACAGGCAATGAACTGGCTGTTCAGAAGAACAGTTCCTGTGTTGCAGAAGAAATTGCTTCATGGTTTTCTGCGTCCTTCAAGCAAAGTGCTTGTGCAGAGCTGAAACAGTCCTGTTGGGAAGCAATCAATATGCTGCCACATACCATCCATAACTCTGGAATTTGCTTCTCCCACCCACACCATGGTGGTTTCACAATGTGCTTTTTTGTGCTTCAGCAGGGAGAGCCTCCTCAGGACATGTTTTTCTTAGTCATGTGGGTTTGTCAGATCCAGCCTTTTTTCCTAATCAAATGAGCTTTTCAGTGTTTACTCAACATTGGATAAGAACAAAGGCTCACCTAATCAGTCCAGATGATTCTTTAAGGAGGCTTTTAATG
Source organism: Indicator indicator (assembly GCF_027791375.1). Lineage (NCBI taxonomy): Eukaryota > Metazoa > Chordata > Aves > Piciformes > Indicatoridae > Indicator > Indicator indicator. Next base: position 12,496,254 of record NC_072011.1, on the reverse strand, counting down.
GTGTTAATTTACTGCCACTGTTTTCTTTCCTTTGAAGCATACTTTACTGGCTTGCTCTGAGCAGTACCATGGTACCCATTCTGAGTAAAAATGATAGCAGTGAGCAAAATTTCATTTGAATGTCTGTGCTGCAAAACCACACTGGCAAAGGACTGTGCAGGGGTGGATACTTTGGGAAAACCTGTGGGACAGCACAAGAAATTAACATGTGGGCAGTGTGGCTGACTGATTAAATATGGAGTCCTGACAGACCTGGCCCTGTCAGACATGGGCCAGTAGAGCTCTGCTACATTCAGTAGCTTGCCAACAGTTCACTAAATGTGAGTTGTTTTCCTTTTTTAATGTCTTGATCTCCAGTGACTATCTTAACTAGCCAAGTTCCTTTTTCTGGGGGCCCATTTCCTAGCTGTTAAATGTCAAATTATCCAGATTAAAAAACTTGCCAGTAAGGCCAGGTTTACTTCCTGTGTTGCTGGTGATAATGACTGAGTAATGGCATGCCACTGCACCATCCTCTGGGGCTTCATGTTAATAGCTGGTTACATCAGAGAGGTTCATGGAATGGAGGTTATTCCCTCTTGAAAAATCACCCTCTCCTCTAGAGTAGAGGGTCTGTGTGAGAAGAGAGCAATCTTGTAACACTGGTTTAATCATTAAAAGATCTTGAATTTTAAAAGGACCATAGATAGTTTGTCTACTTTGTCAGTGTCATGTAGGGACAGGACCAGTGTCCTGCAGACTGCCAGGCTTGTAGCATTGAGATGGAAGATTTCAGTCTCCCCTCAGGGAGTCCTGTGAGCAATCATCTTGCTGCGGGTATCATGACCCATTGCTGACTTCTCCAGCATGGGAGCATGGAGGGCAGCAGAACGTGCTCAGTGTGCTGCCTGAGGAAGCTTGTTCAAAGTTAGTCTGGAGGCACTCACTGCTACACTATGCTCTGTAGTGAGCGTGTGTGAGAAATGGGAATAGCAGCTGGATGAATAGAGGCAGAAAAGGGAACCCGAGGTAACAAAAAGACAGCTATCTGGACAGATACACTGTTTCTTACCAGTTTCAGTCAGTTTTCCCCACTTCTCCACTAAAATTCTGTTTGGAAAACAAACCCTCTCTTTTTTTTTTTTTTTTCCTCTTCTACTGAGCTTGTGATTACAAACAAAATTGTAAGAGTGTATGTGACCCTCTCAAACCATATTTTCTACATAGCTGTATCGAATTAAGATCTTCCAAACACGGCAAGGTGGTTCTTTTTCGGATTTTTTTTTTGTTTGTTTTCCATCAGACTGCTGCAGGCATTCACAGATTGTCTGAATAACAGAGAGAAATGCCAGCACCGAATGCCTAAATCCTGGAGGCAGGGGTTAAAAAGAGAAGGGCAGCTAATTGAAATCTAAGCAGGGTTTTTCTGTGGTGCTGTTTTGCTGTTTGTTCTCCCTTCCTTAATATTTAACAGGCCTTTATTGATTATAATGGCAGATTTGTACTATAAATGGAAACTGAAGGTTCCTTTTTTGTCTCATATTCAGTGGGTATGTATATATATTTCATATTTCTAAAGAATATATCATACATAATTCACAAATCAATGCTTGGAGAAATCATGTCCTGGTACAGTTGGTTGTAAAGGTAAAATGGCATTAGTAACTTAAAAAATAGTAAATCTCTATATCTGAGGACATTCTCCACTGAGAGTGGTAGTGTAGGGTCTCCATTACTGCTGCATTACCAGCGTGTCTGGATATAGTGATGGGCTACAGAGCTTCACAAGCCCTCTAAGTTCCCTCTCAGTCTGCAGTCAGGTCATCCCTATATTACTTATCTGCAGTAAGCCTCCTTCACATTCAGCTGGTAGCTGCATGTATCTTTTGGCTTGGGTTTTTCAGATTCCCATCTGCAGGGAGCACTGTAAGACTCCATGTGTCCTCCTGCTTCTCTGTCCCATGTGGGGCCATTCCTCTCTGGAATCTGAACAACCTGTGCATTGAAGAGAGAGCTCATTTCCCAGCTGTGCACACACCTCTAGGATTACTCTTATTAGCCAATATTTTTAGTCAAATGGGGAGAATTTATGAAGATGAAATAAAATTGTCAGTGTGTAAAACTTGTCTCTTTTTTTTTTTTTCTGTTGCCAATGCTTCTTGTGTCCCTCTGAACTGTGGCAGCAAAGCCCATCTCTGTACTCCATGATGCTCTTAATCCTACAACTATGTGAAAACACATCACATCCATACCACAAAGGATGGCAGACACTGCCGCTCTGGTTCTTAGTGCCTGACTGAATTTGCATCCCAGTTCTACAGTTCATTTAAGACCATATCTGGGTCATTCCTTCTCTGATGTGCTGTTCCCTGTGGTTTTGGAATGCTATAGGTGCATTTTCTTCAGCATAAATTCGTATCACTGCTTCTCTTGATTTTGCCAGAATTTTGCACATCTGTGCTGACGTACAAAATTTTATCAAACAAATGTGAAATCTCACTGAAACATGGGGTCAGGTTTAGCTGGCAAAACTTGTTTTCCCTTTGGACTCCAATCTTCTTGTAAGCCATAAACTCTAGCTTCAGCTTTGCAACATCTCTGCCTGAAACTCTTTATCAGCTGTATCAAACACGCTACCTCACTTTTTGGTTGGGTATTAACAGAATTCTGACATGTTTCTGAAATGTTCATCCATAACTGAAAATTTGTCAAGAGCTAACATCTCATCCATTGCTTTTGGTGTACCTTGGTATGAATTGTCCTGATATGCTGATCCAAAAAATATTTCCCTCTGGTTAAAATTGTTTCAAATTCTTACTATTTTTTTGCAAATTGACTGGAAGTGTTTCATCATTATCAGTCAACTTGTTAATGATTTTCCTCAGTGATGGGAAATCAGCTGTTTGGAAAGAAAAGTGTAAACAGTAATGATTAGGACTTTCTCTAAGTTCCTATAATCTGGCCACGACTCCTGCTTGGGAAGAAATGACAAATGTTAGAGGGGGAAATGAACCATTCACCCATGTGGTGTACCTGGAAAAATATTAATCTCTAGATTCAGCACTCATTATATTCATACCATTATAATAAGGTTGTGTTCAGGTTGTATTAGAAAGCTGCCATCTAAAGTCTGAGAAAAATATACTCATATTTCACTAATGGCTGTGTGCTATTCAGTAACATACTCTTTGATTATTAGATTGATTTCATTATAGACAGGCACATAAGAAAGTAACATCTGCTTTTGTCTTGTCTCATCAGACTTGAATAGGATCCTGCTCAAACTGTGTACATCAGTGTTGCTCAACATTAGTATCTCTAACCATGGTTAGAGACCCATCTGAAGTGGTTCTGGCTTGTTTGTTCCTTAGAGCGATACTACTAGAACAATGAGCAACACTAAAAATAAGGAACCACAGGAGGTGGTGTTTGCCAGCTGATATTCTTCAGTTCTTCATTTTGTCTCTCATTTCCCAATGTTTCTTATCCAGACACTCCCTCAGCCTCCCTTACATGCACTCCTGATTTTTTCTACTCCTCCACTCTCATTAGTAGGTCAGTGCTGGGCACCGTGGGGTGGGCTGATGTTGCTCGCCTCTTCAGGGAGTACTTGCTGCCATGTCTGCGTAAGCCCCCTAAACTCTTGGGAAATACCACATCGCATGTCCCCGTTGCCCAGGGTCTCAGGTTGGCTGCAGTGGGCAGGATGGACATTAACACAGGGCAACAAATGGCATCTGCAAGTGGGAAATACGAAACATGTTGGTATTCATTCCTTAGCTATAAATAATAACAAATTCCTTCAAAAACTCTCTATATCCTCCCTTTCATTGTTCTTTATTTCCTCTGCAAATAACTTATAACAATAAAAATGAAGGGATGCCAAATTTGTGTGGTCTTCAAAGTAAATTCTTCCCTTACAACGAAGTTCAGTTGAAAAGCCTGATTCTCCTCCCCAGTGTTCATGCAGGCCAGATGGGCTAAGTGATATCTTTCAGCATGAAACTGTCCTTGGGGTACTTTGTTCTTTTGCTCTGTGAGTCTGAAAGAAGGGGATCAGAAACTTTATGTCTCCCTCTTATCTTGCAGAAATTTTCTCTGCTGTCTGCTCTGGATGGAGTCCCTTAAGGCCATATCCATAATGATCTATTCAGTGGTGTTGGCTAATATATTATTCTCCAGAGCTGTCCTGTCATTGCTGGCTTTCCTTAGAGTTCTGTCCTCAGATTCCTTGGAGTTTTCTTTCTTTCTCACTTGAAAGCATTCATTATTTCTCCCTTAAATTCCACAGTATCCCATGGTAGATTTTTGTATCCTTTAATTTCCCAGGAGGGATATGCACAAGTAAAATGCTTCACTTGCTCTTATCCAAGATAATACAGAGGAGAATCGGATAAAAGGGATTGAATACTCAGTGCTTTGTCATTGTCAGCAGCAATGGACTTTTAGTAGAAAATAACATTATCCTTACACAGAAAGGTTTTGAAAACTTTTCCTATGTATAAAAAATGGAGGAATCAAATTTTTTGGACATTGCTTCCTGCTGCCCTGAAGTTCTTTTTCAGTGCACAGCAGACAGAAAAGGGAAATAGAATGACTGGATACCCCACCTCCCATATAATATTCAACCAAGAGAGACTGTCTTTAACACATACCTGTTTCCTCAACAGTGTTCAGACTTTATCTGGATACTGACCATTGTAAAGCAGACCAGCAGAAGCTGCAGAGTTGTTGTGATTATTAGTACAGAAGATCTATCTGTCATCAATATGGAGAGTATAAAAATTTCTGGGAGTGCTTTGATACTTGAACTTGTCACATGCTTGAGCTAGCCTGCTGTGATGAGAAAAACCTGATGTCTTTGGAAGCGTGAGAAAGAACTGCAGCTAGGGCCCTTCATTAACCTGTAGTGTTGGAAGAGATGTGGGCAGAAATTCCCAGGCACTCCAAGGGTCTCACAAAGCACTATGAACCTCTCTCAGTCCTCTGTCAGATTGGACGCAAACTCAAAGTGAATATTTCCCAAGCACAAATACAGGCTGGGCAGTGACTGGCTGGAAAGCAGCCCTGAGGAGAGGGACTTGGGGGTGCTAGTGGACAAGAAGCTCAACATGAGCTGTCAATGTGCACTTGCAGCCCAGAAAGCCAACCAGATCCTAGGCTGCATCAAAAGAAGTGTGGCCAGCAGGTCAAGGGAGGTGATTCTTCCCCTCTACTCAGCTCTGGTGAGACCCCACCTGAAGTACTGTGTCCAGTTCTGGAGCCCCTATTACAAGATGGATCTGGAGGTGCTGGAATGTGTCCAGAGAAGGGCCACCAGGATGATCAGAGGGCTGGAGCACCTCTCCTATGAGGACAGACTGAAAGAGTTGGGGCTGTTCAGTCTGGAGAAGAGAAGGCTCCGAGGTGACCTTATTGTGGCCTTCCAGTATCTGAAGGGGGCCTATAAGAAAGCTGAGGAGGGACTTTTTAGGATCTCAGGTAGTGACAGGACTAGGGGGAATGGAATAAAGCTGGAAGTGGGGAGATTCAGGCTGGATGTGAGGAAGAAGTTCTTCCCCATGAGAGTGGTGAGAGCCTGGAATGGGTTGTCCAGGGAGGTGGTTGAGGCCCCATCCCTGGAGGTGTTTAAGGCCAGGCTGGAGTGGCTCTGTGCAACCTGATCTAGTGTGAGGTGTCCCTGCCCATGGCAGGGGGGTTGGAACTGGATGATCCTTGTGGTCCCTTCCAACCCTGACTGATTCTATGATCTGAACTTCAAGCGGCCCTGATCTCTGCTCGAAAGGATCTGAATGGAAAGCAGTGTCATTCACAGTGATGTGGGCAGCTGTCTTGCAGCCACAACATCAGCTGCAAGGTGTGACTCAGGAGGGATGTGTGGAGGACATGACTGCCCACCAGCTGCATGATGAACAGGCTGCAGCCTGAGCTCTTTTGGTCCTCTGTGTCATTCAGATGATGCAATGCAGAAAGCTTGGATTCACACTGGCTTCTTGGTTCCCCTGGTCTTTTTTAAACTGATCATTGTGAAGATCGTTCATACTAATTATTTTTTAGAAGTTGTAGTGAGCAGCCTTCTAAGAGTGTTGGACTATATTTCCAATTAAGAAGGATAAAGATATTTTTTTTTCTTTTCCCACAATGCTGATTAACTCTAATAAACATTTTTCCTTGATTCTCTCAATGTAACCTTGTGGTATGAAATGAATAAATTGTGCTCTGGGAAGTAAATGAGAAGACTTCATATGGATAACCACATATGTACTTTAGTTTTCCCTGTTTTGTTTCCCCATATTCCCTGCTCTCTCACAGTATAAACCAGCTTTTTTTTCCATGTGAAATTTTCTTGCTGCATAATGTTGATCTACATTCTTCTTTCTGGAAATGCCTTGACAAAGGCAGAAATGTGCTAACAAATGTAGAGATGGTAAATGAAATAATTTTAAATGCCTGTCTCTGCTTGTCTCAAGTTCCTATCCTCATACCTGTAGCCAGGAATGTTGGAGGTTAACCTCAGAATTTCACTGCCAGCCCTTCTACTTTTACATTTTATCCTATCAAATATTATTGATTTCAGGTTTCATCTCATAATGACCACTGTGTCGGGAGCTGAACCGTGTGGCTGTGGAAACTAACTTTAGGCTCCTGCTGATAACAAGAATGCACTGACAGCAGGCCAGATTGTTTAAATTGCTGGAAGGATTCTCTACGTGCTTCTCATGAGGAGTGGGGCAGCCAGAACCTCCTCAGTAATGGGCTTATTGTACCTAGTGTGCTTCTGCTACCACTATATCACCACAGATGTTCTTTGGCACTTGTTTCCAGTTAGGAAGGGAAGGAAAAGCCAGACCAGCCTTGAAGATCAAAAAGGCAGTGAGTATTGCCATTTGAGAGTCTATTATATTAGTACAGGACATAGTTTTAAGCTCTCTTTTCTCCTCAAATTAGGTGGGGAGGGAAGACTCAGATTTGAACTCTGCACCTAACACACGGCAAGGACTCTGGTTACCCTGGTCTTATTTCTAGCATGATGATAATTTTCTCTGCTGCTGTTGTGAGGTTCTGTCATCCCTCCATGCTGGTGTGGAGAGCACAATATGGTGTCTTCAGCAGTGAAGTGTAAATAATGACTATGGGAGTATGGCGAGACTTCAGTCATTCATATTTCAAATGGCTCTGATTATTTCTCAAGGAAAATGACATAAAGCCAAATACTATTAATAGTCTAAACATGGGCTTACCTTATAACCCAATTAATAAACAAGTATTTTAGCTTAATACCACACCATATGTTAAAGATATAAATGCCTTCCTGATAGTTTAACCAGGATTTCCCCAAATCAACCTTCTGTGAGCATAGTTAGTTGCATAAACATTTAAAATTTGCAAAATGGGGTTTGGGGATTAAAAGGTAGAGCTGCCAGTCATATCTCTGAGGACTGCCTTATTTCTGTAAATCTGACCTGAAGGGTTTCAGAAGCTTCTCTTATTACTTAGCTTGACTGGTGGACCTGATGATCACTTTGATTTTTTTTTCTTATGCTTGATTTTCTAAACTCCCAGACAGTTCCATGAAAGCAAGTTTCTTTAAAACGTTGTGTCTCAGCAAGAATAACTCATAGCAGGAAAGTGTAGAAAGCTTGTGAGTCTGGAGCAGAACTAATTTTCTTTTCAGTACTCTCTTGCAGCCAAATATTATACATAAAAAATGAATTAATGCAATTTCAGTTGTTCCTGTGGGACTAGAATTTTAACTAAAGGAAAAACGTTTCTGTAATACCTGCTCAATCATAACACAGTCCTGTGAGCCACTTACAATGAGGTTAACTATCCTTCCCCTTCTTAATCTTTTTCAAGGACAGTCTTAGGTGGAAATAGGTCCTGCACTGAAAGCTGGCAGCTTTCTCACTCCTGGGAGGAGGAGCCAGGCTCTGACAGCCACTGCCTGCCAGCTGTCAGCCAGAGGCACAGCGTCCCATTCAGCATTTCCTACAGAAACAGACATACATTGTCTTTATATGCATATACATAGCATATGATTCCATTTGTAAGGCTTCTTCTCTGAGGCTGCTGTCCTTGGAGAGAAATTCAGGCAGTCTTTGTCTGGTTGCAGGCATTTGAATCAATGTGACCAGAGCAGAGTGATGCCGTGGGTGACATCTCTGTGTGAGCATTGCTTTGCTTTCTCCATCCCTCCAGCAAGCCTTGACATGAGGTGCTTGTCAGACAGTGAAGGTGCAATGTTATCACAAATCTGATATAGATGTAAATTCCTTTTCACCACTGTCTGATAATAAAGGGAGAAGGCACTGTGAGAACAGGATAAAACCCAAAAACTTCATCTTTTTTTATTTAAATGAATTATTGCTATATGAAATGGAATTTTCTTCTTGACGGTGACTAGAATTTTCATTTATTTTTTGCTATAAAATAAAATTTATTTTAATTTTTCCTTTTTTTTCTTTTTTTTTTTTTAACAGATGCAGTCTGAAAATATTATGTTTATGACATAATTATATAGCAAATACCAACTATGAAAAATGATAGGCTATTCACAAACCTACTAAGGTGGGAGAAAGGTGGGATATGCCTGTTCAGGTAGAGAATGATGACATGTTTCATGACAGCTACACTTCTGGTTATATGCTAAGAGGGGTAGAGGCATGATACTCTCTATTTTTTTCATCATCAGCTGCAATGCTGGGAATCTTGCCTAGTAGGATTAATTCCTAGTGCAACATCTTGATTTACAGATTGGTAAAGCAGCTATTTTTGGATACATCTCTTCTTGTTTGAAATTCTATGAACCAAATCTTTTTTCTCTCATTGTTGGGAGAACTCTCTCCTCAGATCTAACTGCTCTTTCGTGATTTCTTGGTGGCTCTTGGGACTGCCAGTGTGGTGGGGAAAATGATAGTCAGGATGTTCCTGGTGTTCTTCAGAGAATATGCCCTCCTTACTTAGGGAGCACTGTATGGGTGGTTAAGACACTGGTGGGTTAATGTACCTTGCATGAGCATAGAGAAAGGCTCAGCAAGATCCTTGGAGGATAGATACTGCAGAAATTATTAGTGTGTGGAGTCAGAATCAACTGAATTTTGAATCCTGCTTAATATTGCCCTGTGCTTGGGGATTGTGTAAGTACATGAAAAGCTTTTTACTCATGCATAACTGCAGAAATTAACAAAGGGATGGGCAATTAAGGGAAGTAACATAATAGTCTCAAATTCCAGAGATGATCATGTATGACACTGAGAAGCAGTGGAATATCCAGTATTTGTCTAGAGGAAAACAGACTACTGAGAAATAAACCAGAAGTGAAATGGGAAGAGAAATCCTTTTGCAGAAATGGCTGAAAAGTATCATGCAAGCCTAACAGTAGCCCTCCCACCCACATTTCTCATGGTTGCTCTTGGTTTTGTATTATTATAGAGTCACAGAAGTGTTTCAGTTGGAAAAGACCTCTAAGATCATGGACTCCAGCTGTCACCTAGACGCCATTATGGCCATTAAACCATGTCCCCAAGTGCCATGTCTACATGTTTTTTGAACACTTCCAGGGACTGTGATTCCACCACCTCCTTGGGTAGTCTATTTCAATACTTGTTCCTAAGGCTGGCTGCACATAGTGGAATTGATAGATTTTCCTTTAGGCATATCTGTTTGTTTTCCATCATTAAAACCACTTCCTTTTTAACAGAAGAGAGGAGAAGATATTCTGATTTCTCCCTTACAATTAACATTCTTTTATGAAAGCTGCTTTATAACAGCCCAGACAGCAAGCCAGAAGTGGATGCCTCTGTCCAGTGCTTATGTAAAGTGCTTATGCCAGCCCAGCTCTGTTAGAAAGGCAGACTTCCAAGGAGGATTGTAACACAGGAGGATCAGAGCAAAGAACAGTGATGAAAATGTTTCTTAACTGAACTCAGTTTCTCAGGCTGCTCTATAATAATTTGCCTATTATTTATGAAAGGAAGAAATGTACTTCCATGCTGTTTGCATATGGCCATCCTTTCTCCTAGTATAGGGAAGTCTTTCTATGCATCTCTCTCCTTTATTAAGGAGTGACATCTGTTACATAGTCACCTAGGCCTGCTAAGAAAAGAATGACAGTGCTGACAGGAACTGTTGAGCATTAGTGTAAGAAGTGAAGCTGGCTCAAGATGAAGAGGTTGTGATATGTGAGTGGGTGTCTCAGGACTCAAGCAAGGGAACATCTGGACCTGGTTTAAAATAACATTATAATTGCTCAGCACAATTTAAACGAGCCATTAAAAGCCAGCCAGCAATGAAATAAGAGGAAAAAATAGCTTTGTGGAAAAATTAAGCTTTCATACCACTAATCTGGTTGGTCTTCAGTGATAATACAAGTACATCAAGGATGACTATCATGAGGAGGGAGACTCCCTTTTTACAAAGAGTCACATGGTAAAGACAAGTGGTAATGGGGACAAGTTGCTACTGGGGAGATTTGGACTGGATGCCAGGAAAAAAATGTTCGTGATTCGAACTATTAGACATTAGAATAAACTCCCATGGGAGGTGGTGGATTCCCCTGCATTAGACAGCTTCAAGGCCCAGCTTGACAGGGTGCTGGGCCATCTCGTTTTAGCTATGTTCTTACCCTGAAAGGTTGGACTAGATGATCCTTGAGATCCCTTCCAATCCTGGTATTCTATGAATCTGTGAATCTGTGCTGCTTAGCTCTCCAGAGGACTTTTGTCAGCCAGGGTTGTGCTACTTGTTAATCACGTTAGCTTGCTTGGGTGGCTGTTAGGACATGTGCAGAGGAAGCAACATGGAGCTCTCTAATTTGTTCTCTGAGAAGCAAGGCTAGTGAATTTAGTGTAGGTATACCCTTGTTTTTATTCTCTGAGATTGGTAACATTAAAAATTGCTCCACAAAACCTTCAGTCAACTTTGATATGGAAAATTACTCTCCTTCACTGTACACTTCAGTGAAAAGCTTGCCTTTGGTTTAAACTCTCCTGCACCACATTGTGAGCTTGCTCTTGAACTCATGGATCAAAATGCCTATTTTCCATCTGTAATGCTTGGACCAGTAGAAGTCAACAGATGAATTTTAAGGCAATTGAATGTTATGTTAGCTGAAGTAATTTTGCTTTTGTTAATAGGGAGGACTACATCTTAACAAGAATAATAGAATGAATCTCTTGGCTTGTTACCAATGAGAACAGTCATATTTCATAATCTTTACAGTATTTTGGGAAATGAGTGACAGCCTCAGATGTACAATATCAGTGAGTCAGATCTTAGGAAAGTAAGTAATAATGTTGCTGAACAATTCAAAACCTGGTGTTAAGAGATGCTCAGCAGACAACAGCACAATTACTCACAGCAGAAGCTCAAAAATCTGCAATAGCTGTTGACAGGTGATCTTTGATCCAGGGGGTTATGGAACATCTCTGTAATAAACTATGGGCCCAGTAGCAAAGCTTTTAGGAAATAAAGGACTCTGTTAGATAGATAACATTGTCCAAAACTTTGGCTCAATTACTAGTACAAGAACATTGTGAATAATAGCCAGAGGTCAGATTCATTCATTTTTTTCAGTGAATTGTGTAGCTCAGTGTATAAGTTTGGGTTAAATTAACGAGGTGAGAATTATGAAATATAGTTATTTTTATTTTCCCAAAACCCCACCCCAAAACTATGTACAAAACCGATAGAATTATTTACAGGTCTTATTCAGTCGTGAATTCTTCCAGGATGCTTATGGCAATTTTGATACAATTTAGAGAGTTCAGAGACTGGAAAAGCTATGACACAAATAGCTTCACCCACTTATAAACCAAAGGCCAACCAATAACCCTTAGGAAGATGTGAGCAGGCCAGGGTTTACTCACGAGGATTAGAGTAGGAATTTGGAGATGGTCCCTAGCTCGCTCTCTCTGCTGACAGGCTCCAGAAACTGTCGGTTTGTAATCCAATTCGAGGCTCAGGCTTTATCCCAGGGCTCTGGACCAGACACTCGAAGCAAGGCAGCATACTCGAGACAACAATGTTTGAAGTGAGGCGAGGCTTCAGCAGATGTGAGCAAGGCTTGAGCAAGGCGGATTTGAGCGAGGTGGATCTGAGCAAAGCCCCCAGGCTACCTAGCCACTTGCATATGTACAAAATGCCAGGGGTCACTTGGTCCAAAGGGGCACTGAAGCTAACATGTAGCCACCCAATGGAAAGCGTTCTGACAGGTTATGACCGTAAAAGGCAGAGGCCAGGACCTCATATCTGGGGCAGCTCACGTGCTCTGACCCCAGATGGGCATCTTGTTTACCAGAGAGGCAAGGTCCTGTCCCCTTTGTTCCTTTTCCCGCATTGCCCTGTTATTGTGGTGGGAAGGAAGGGAGAGAAAGGACCTGTCTAGACATCTTGAGGCCTGTCTGGAGTTGTACTGGCCCATGTGTCATGGCCTACCACCACACTCAGGAAATTCAACAGTGTGGAACTCAGCACATCTGTTGGAAGATCTGACTGAATAAAACTTAAGGAGCAAGGTTGTGGCAGTTTAGGCTGGGTGCCCCCTCATACTGCCACATAAATTATATCTCTGGTGTCCCGGGTGCCCACCCAATAGGGGTGGACACAGGAAACGGCGTATTTCTACCCATAAATCCTGCGCCCTATAAATCCATCTGCAAAATCATTCTCTTTCTCTTTCTTCCCTCTCTGCTCCCATGGGAGATGTCCTCTCTTATCGGGTAATGCCGGGGGAGTATCTCAGGCCTCTTAGGCCTGTCTAGGCCTAATGCCAGCGGGAGAAGGGCAGGGGGACAGTCTCAGACCTGGCCAGCCTGAGACTTGCCTAGCAGTGGGAGGGGGGAAGAAAGAGCCCTGGGGGTTTTGGGTAGACCCTCAGGTAGGAGAAGGGAAGAATTGGTAAGCTTTGGGAATTATGTAACGGGCTCTGTATGCTTTGGGATGTTCTTTGCCGCTATGCTTTGTAGTGTTTTGTAGTTTCACCAATTGCTTTTCCATTTAAACTTTCCATCACTCTCCAAGCTGTTTGTGTGAGTGTCATTCTTTTGTCCCTTTTGGGGCAAGAGAGGATCTGTCTGGCCTCAAACCAGCACAAAGGTGAGGAAAAGAGGTTTCTGAAAAAAATTACCCAGTGATCACTTAAACAGATTTTCACAGAATCACAGAATCAATAAGGTTGGAAAGACCTCAAGGATGATCAAAGTCCAACCTGCCACCCAAGACCTCATGACTAACTAAACCATGTCACCAAGTGCCACGTCCAATCCCCTCTTGAACACCTCCAGGGATGGTGACTCCACCATCTCCCTGGGCAGCACATTCCAACGTCTAACGACTCTCTCTGTGAAGAACTTTCTCCTCACCTTGAGCCTAAACCTCCCCTGGCACAGCTTGAGACTGTGTCCTCTTGTTCTGGTGCTGGTTGCCTGGGAGAAAAGACCAACCCCCTCCTGGCTACAACCTCCCTTCAGGTAGTTGTAGACAGCAATGAGGTCTCCCCTGAGCCTCCTCTTCTCCAGGCTAAACAACCCCAGCTCCTTCAGCCTCTCCTCATAGGCTTTGTGTTCAAGGCCTCTCCCCAGCCTCATTGCCCTTCTCTGGACATGTTCAAGCATCTCAATGTCCTTCTTAAATTGAGGGCCCCAGACCTTTTTATTGGTTGTATTTTTCTGATGTGCCCATTTGCCTTTTTCCCCCTCCTCTCTCACATTTAGGAGTTCAGCAAGGGTCTGAAGGCTGAAGCCTGTCACCACATTGCCAAGCCGGTGTTCAGAGGTATTTGAGGTATACAACACAAAGGTAAACAGAAAATAAATCCTGGTAATTGCTCTAAAATGCAGTTTGAGAAAGATCTGTGAAGAACAGCATTGTGTGAAAAAGTAGAATATATGTTCAAAAAGTCTCCAAAATTCTTAGATTGGGCTTTTACTTTGCCTCTCTATTCCCTACCTATTGCAGGTAGGTATTGCCTTGCCTGAAAGTTATTTATAGTTCCATTAAATATATGTAACTCATAGTTTTATGGCCTATATTGTCTCCTGCAAAAATGTGATTGAACAGATTTCCTAACAGTGCTTTAAGATAAAACCAAAGTAGGTTTTTTGATTTGGTTTTTAGTTTTGTCTTTTTTGGGTGGGGGAGGGAGCAGTGTGTGTGTAATCTACTGAGTGTCTAATGTGAAATACATAGTAGTTTCTGAAACCAGGGACTGCAGCACAAGTTTCCCTATGCTTTCTGAACTAATGACTCTGGCACTCAGCTCCCTGCTCACCTTCTCACCCAGGAACTTTATACTCTCAGCTGCACAGTGGGTCAGCTTCTAGGTGATGTGAAATCATCTCCATTTCACCTTACTGCAGCTACACTCCCTGTGTTCATGAGCAGGGCAGCAGGTGTCGGGGGGCTGCCTTGCACAGACATTTCTCTGCCTTAAGTATGTATGAGACATGACATAAGTCCTCCCCTGAGACTCCTCTTCTCTAAACAACCCCAGTTCCCTCACAGCCACTTTACATAAACTTTGTGCTTTAGATCCTTTACCAGCTTTGTTGTCCTTCTTTCAATGCAAAGAGCTCAGAGGCTCACTCTGGGATGGAGCTATGGGATTCTAGAGAGGTGAACATCAAATTCAAAGTTGAGGTGGAGGGCAGGTTTGATCAAGTGCTTTTTTAATCTAAATTCCAGCTAATTCCTGTATTTAGTGTGTAAGACAACAGTATGTACAATTCTCAGTGTTTATTTAGATGTCATACATGTAGTTTCTGTTAGGAAATGGATTCATCTGGGTGGTTGAAAATATCTCACAAATATAAAGTTAATGAAAAGACATAGAGACATTGCTTTGAACACTCTCCAGAAATGGTTAGGGAATGTACACAATTCATTTCAGAGGCATTACCTTATACCTGCAGACTTACACAGAACAGGTGTAATAGCAAAGACATTTTTATGAATAATAACTGCTGCTGAGGAAGGTATTATTTGCTCTTAAGCTAAACCAGGTAGGGTATGTTCTGAATGTCTGGTGACAAGCCCTGATAAGTATGTGTACTAATGGCCAAAGGCATAAATTCCAGAAGGTGGTAATGTGTGCTCAAATGCTGCCATACTACTTAATCTTTCCCAATTTTTCCATACTTTTTCTTATATACATATTATAGTGTGGAACTTTGTGATACATACTATTTCTGGACAGAAACACTTAAGCTAATCATAACAGCAATGTAGCATATGTTTCATATCATTCTCTTTACAGTATACTTTATCAGTATTAATATTCCTGTTATTCCTTCATTCTTTGTATTGTTCTACATCCTGATCTTGCTGGGACAGAATCCCAGGCCAGCCATGGGCTGCAGGCCATTATCAGTTCTGAGTCAGCCAGGTCAGCCGACTGGGGCTGGCTCAGAGGTGTGTACCATACCATCAGCATCACACTCAGTATAAAGGGGGCAGTTTGGTACAGAGAAGAGGGTCTTTTGCTAGAGCATCCTGCTTGGTTGCCCCATTTCCCTGGTCTTTTTTTATCTCCTGTTCTTGAGCATGCTTTCTTGGGTATTATGTCCGCCACACTTTTTTTGGGCTGAGTGTAACTTTATGTGTTGACATTGGTATTAATTTGGCTATTTCATTACACCTGTTTTCATTTCAGCCTGTGGGTCTTCTCTCCTTTTCCTGATTCCCCTTCTTTGCTGGGGAGGATTCACTGGGTGATAGAGCAGCTCTATAGTTTAGCCCCAGGTATGGGCTAAATGTAGGCATTTTGTTAAACTTTCCTTATCTCAACCTGTGGGGCTTTGCATTTTGCTCCAAATTTCTCCTTCCCATCTTACTGGTGGGAGAGATTGGAGAGAGCAGTTGTGTAGGACTCTGCTGCCAGATGGACTGTGGAGTAAGAGAAGATCAACCTGAATAACATGAGCATACAACCTAAGTTTGTTTTCATACTGGCTATAGGGAAAGAAGGAAACTACAGAGAAGACTTCAAGTTGGAGGGTTCAGCAGAGGGAATCATCATTACCAATGCTGTGGCACAGCAAAAGTATGAAGGAGAGGTTGTGAAACAAATTAGCAGAACAGCTCCATAAACTAGGGGCTGATGAGTTTGGAAAAGTCTCTCCATAATTAAAGCTAATTGGAAAACTTCTGGAAAAGTACTTGAACCAAACCCCATCTTGTCTCTGAAACTACAATGTGTTATTTAAAAGGTATTTGATTCAGCAGATTATTACAGAGGCAGGGTAAAGCTCTGAGTCCTCTTAGGTCTTTCTGGAGATGTGGCAGGTGGGAAGCATTCCCTGTTCTTGCTGCTTGTGATGTGGCTACTTCTCAGGCAAGGAGCTGAGAAGAGATCTTGGGCATCATTCCACTTCTGCCACCTTTTAAATTCTAGTGTCAAAAGGCATCACAGCAACTGCCAGGCTGACCTGGTAGCAGCTCTGCCACTGCTTGCTAGTCTCTGGCACTGAGATCCAGCCCTCACCCCCAGCACTGGAGACATCTACCCCTCTGACTGGGGAGGTCCAGCTGTGTTCATGCTCCCATGCTGTCCTTTGGGATTTTGCCTCAATACAGGGACATTGTTTCTTTTGAATGGGATTGGAAAGAATTTATGGGAGCCCTAATTTGTGCTGGTTGCTTCTTTTTGGGTGAGAAGGTACATGCTTCCTTTTGGATTATGCACATTTAGCACGGGAAAGGGTGGGGAAGAATGTCCTTATGACTGATGGGCCCTGTCCTTCTCCCTTGGTGTTTTGGAAACAGTCCTTTACAAGGACTTACTCTTAAGTATAAAATGACTTCTGAAGAGCACTGTCATGGTCTTTAACTAGTACAGGGCTTTTGCTGCAGCCCAAACTTTTCCCTGGAGCAGACCTTCCCTTGTTCAAACTTGGTGGCTTTCTATGATGCAGTTACAGCATCAGTGGATAAGGGAAGAGCAACTGATGTCCTCTGCCTGGATTTCTGTAAAGTGTATGATGCTGTCCCCCATGACATCCTGGTCACCAAATTGGAAAAGCATGGACTTGAGGAGTGGACCACTCACTGGATAAGGAATTGGCTGGATGGCTGCATTCAGTTGTGATCAATGGCTCAATGTCCAAATGGAGACTAGCCACAAATGGTGTTCCTCAGGGGTTGGTACTGGGACCAGTGCTGTTTAACATCTTTGCCAGCAACATGAATAGTGGAATTGAGAGCATCCTCAGGAAGTTTGTGGATGACACCAAACTGTCTCTGTCTGGTGGACACGTTGGAGGGAAAGGATGCCATCCAGATGGACTTGCACAAGCTTCAGAGGTAGGACAAGCCAACACCATGAAGTTGAACAAGGCCAAGTACAAAGTCCTACACCTGGGTCAGAGTGATTCCAAACACAAATACAGGCTGCTTGAGGGGTAGCTAGAGAGCAGTCTCAAGGAGAATGACTTAAGGGTGTCAGCTGATGAAAAATTCAACAGGAGTTGGCAACATGGGCTTGTAGCCCAGAAGGCCAACCATGTCCTGGGCTGCATCAAAAGAAGCATGGCCAGAAGATTGAGGAAGGTGATTCTCTCCCTCTGAACCCCACCTGGAGTACTGCATTCAGTTCTGGTGCCCCCGGTATAAGAGGGACATGGAACTGCTGGAGTGGATACAGAGGAAGGCCATGAAGATGATCGGAGGGATGGAGCACCCTGCCTATGGAGAAAGGTTGTGAGAGTTGGGGCTGTTCAGGCTGAAGGAAAGAAGGCTCTTGGAAGACCTTATAGCAGCCTTCCAGTACCAGAAGAGAACCTAAAAGAAAGCTGGGAAGGGACTTTTTACAAGGGCTTGTGGTGGTAGGACAAGAAGGAATGGATTGAAAACTGGGGAGGGTAGACTTAGACTAGATACCAGGAAGAAATTCTTTACAGTGACAGTGGTGAGACTCTGGAACAGGTTGCCCAGGGAGGTCGTGGATACCCCCTCCCTGAATGTGTTCAAGGCCAGGCTGGATGGGGCTTTGACCATCCTGGTATAGTGGAGGGTATCCCTGCTGTCCCTGCCCATGGCAGAGGGATTGGAACTAGATGATCTTTAAGGTCCATCCAACCTAAATCATTCTATAAATCTTGAATGTGGGCTAAGGCAGCATTGAATTCAAAATCTATAGGAGTTTTTTCACTGTTCCCTGTGAAGTCTGGAAGAGGCCCAAGGGTGGGCTTGATTATGTTTCTTGTTGCTTCACAGCACCAAGGACACCAACCAAGGACACCAACAACATCTATTGAAGTAAGCATGAGATGCCTGTATCCCACAGTAGCACTCTGGATGTTGCCTGAAAGGGAAGGACCTACGGATAAATGGGCAGGCTACAAGCTATAGGAACAATTGCAAGAAAAACATTCCTGAGACAGCTCTTCCCTGCTGCCTCCTTCTGAAGACTGACATTTCTATGTTCTGAATATCCAGTGGTACTAAATAAATGTTTATAGATTATTAATTAATGAAGCATCCTGTGAGGATTCATGCTGCAAGGCTCCCTGAGTACTAAAGCAGCTCTTCCAGACATCCTGGCTCCTCTGAGATTTTTCTTTCAGAAAAAAAAACACCTTCATGTTAGTGCTGAGATGAGCTTAGCATTGCTTATGTAGAAGATATTTGAAGTGGGTAACAGGAGTTAGGTAAAGCCAGGGAGAAATAAATGTGGCATGAGGCAAGAGCCACCCTCACATGTAACACGTGAGCTTCCCACAGGCTGCAGCTCAGTGCTTGTGCCTCACGTGTGTGACTGCAGGAGCAGTCAGCTTCCATGTGACCAGGGAGGAATGGAGACTACAGCTTGCAGTGTGCCTTAACGTGTGCCTGCAAAGTAAATGTCTACAACTCTTATATAGCCAAGTGGATTCCTTTTGTGAAATGCTTGTGAGATGTGATTTTACAGCATCAGCACGGAAAAGCAACTCCTGTTCTTTCTCTGTTGATGTAAGTGGAAGTCTTGAGGCAGGTAAGTTTTTTGCAGGGTACATTTTGGTCTTTTTCTCAAGTGACCATTTCCTAACCAGATTTTGAGTGCCCTTATCCTTTAAAAGGCCCAGACTCCTGGAAAGCCTATGCTTGGAATCATAGAATCAACCAGGTTGGAAGAGACATCCAAGATCATCCAGTCCAACCTATCACCCAGCCCTATCCAATCAACTACACCATGGCACTAAATGTTTCATCCAGTCTTCTCTTGAACATTTCCAGGGACGGCAACTCCACCACCTCCCTGGGCAGCCCATTCCAATGGCCAATCACTCTCTCTGTGAAGAACTTCCTCCTAACATCCAGCCTATACCTCCCCTGGCACAACTTGAGACTGTGTCCCCTTGTTCTGCTGCTGGTTGCCTGGGAGAAGAGACCAACCCCCACCTGCCTACAACCTCCCTTCAGGCAGTTGTGGACAGCGAAGAGGTCACCCCTGAGCCTCTTCTTCTCCAGGCTAAACACCCCCAGCTCCCTCAGCCTCTCCTCATAGTGTTTGTGTTCAAGGCCCCTCACCAGCTTCACTGTGTTTCTCTGGACATGTTCCAGTACCTCAACATCTCTCTTGAATTGGGGAGCCCAGAACTGAACACAATACTCAAGGTGTGGCCTCATCAGTGCTGAGTACAGGGGAAGAATAACCTTCCTTGTCCTGCTGGCCACACTATTCCCTGATAGAGGCCAGGATGCCATTGGCTCTCCTGGCCACCTGGGTACACTGCTGGCTCATGTTCAGCCTACTATCAACCAAGCTTCTTTAGAAGCTTGACATTTCCATAAGTAGAACAATCTGAAGCCTCCCAGACAGAATATATCCTATGTGTACACATTTCTGTGATGACTCCTTGTCACCAGATGTCTTTAGCCTTTCCACTGCAGTCCTCTGAGAAATGCTGGAGTTAGAAAGTTAGAGAGGAAGGAGCTAATTCAGTGCACCATCTATATATGGAAGGGCTTGAATTCCACTTCAAGGTCAGATTATCAGAAGCAAAGTTCCT
Source organism: Indicator indicator (assembly GCF_027791375.1). Taxonomy (NCBI): domain Eukaryota; kingdom Metazoa; phylum Chordata; class Aves; order Piciformes; family Indicatoridae; genus Indicator; species Indicator indicator. The sequence goes on along the minus strand of NC_072011.1, from coordinate 12,476,290 downwards.
AGCAATTTAATCTTTATTTTAAAAATTCACCTCAGAGGAAATATAGAAGGGATTTAAAACTGAATTTATAAATACATTTTGCAGTTATGATCATAAGTTTCCTTTACCTTTGTATATAAATGCAATGTTGTGTTTGCCACCATAGACCTGTCATCACAGAATAATTTACTTTATTAACTCTTACAGCAAAAACTTTTCAAAGGGATTGACAGAGGACGTCCTACAGCCAGACATCAGGTGGCAGTGCTTGAGAGCCAATGGGACTTGTCCATGCACTTGTGGTGTGACACAACATGGAGTGAGTTCTCCGTTTAACTAGAACAGGGGCAAGTCAGAGCTCCTTCAGCCATCTCATGGCTTTTCTGAATGGAGGTGAAGCTTTTGCTTCCCTGAAGAGGAAGGGATGGGACTGATCTGAAGGTGTGGAAGGCAGATTTTGAGAAGAAGGTGAAGGGAGAGGTCCCTGAAGTAATGGACATAGACGTTGCCGCGGAGCAATGGAATGGGAGACAGAGAACAAAGGTCATGATCCCCTGTACAGGACAATAGAAGAAAAGATTGACTTTTCCTGGGTGCCAATATAAGAAAACTAGAATACCATTTCTTGTCGTGGCATTACAGTGCATGGAACAGCTACTTAGGCCTATGGTCCTGAAATTCATCTGTTACTTTGCCAGTGTCTTGCAGTCATGATTAGCAAATGCTGCACTGAAATCTGACAAGGGACTTTCTTTGTCAAGTCCTTTCCATTCTTCTCTCTTTGGAGACTTTCAATACAAACTAACCGCCTGGCTGCAGCTGTGCAAGGGCATTCTGTATTGTGGCTGTTGGCTGCTGGAAATGGGGCCAAACCCACTACCTTATTTTGCACATGATATTAAAACAGTAGGTTAAAAAAAAAAATTAGTCATTATTATCTTGAGGCTGGTGTTTAATTAGTGACCTAGCAGCACAAGGTTCCCCACTGATCATTCCATCAACTCCGTCTGAGAGCTGTCCTAGAGACTCAGCACAGGCACAGTTTGCTGTGTAAGAGTGTTGGCATGCAGGCAGGGTGCACACTGACTGGGAGAAGCGAGGTAGTGTCAAGAATGCTTTGGCAATATTAACTCTGAGTATGCTGCCCTGGGATTTTGGTTTTAAACACAATATTGTTTGAAGGCACTTTGTAGCTTTTAATATCATATTCCAATACAAGGAAATGTATAGCATGCTGACAACCTACAGTTGTACTCGGAAACAAGATGACCAAAATGTATTTTGTCTTTGTTTTGAAGACATAATTTGAGGAATTCAAATTTTATTCTGAAATCCTAAAAATAATCAGAAAAAGCCTTGTGTGTACACTGACTTTTTAGCAAAGAAAATGTGCATGTTGCCAAATATAAATATTTTGTGTTTTCTTATTGATTAATGTGGTGAAGATTCAAAGGTCATAGTCCATTCCAGCTACTGGGTTTATCTGACCCTAACACAGAGTGAGATCTTCACCTCTTAAAGGAATGTTCTTTTTCTCTGGTAAAAATTACAATGCACCTCCTCCCTAATGACCAAAACCAGAGAACTGGGGGACTACCATTCAAGATAATGAGCTGTTTTGTCTTCTGCTCGTTGTTTTAGGACTGACCCATCATCACAGCAATAAATTTAGTATGGTTTCATCTGATTCAAAGCTTGCCTCAGAGATGGAGCTAAATTCAATCTTCTGGATAGCTTTCCAAAGAGAAAATCTCCTTGTAGAGAAAGTATGATCATTTATTTTTACATGGACAATATGAAACCTTTGTGTAGTAAGAAGAGAAATATTTCACTGAAAGGCCTTTTATTTACTGCTGCTATTCAGTTGTTTCCATTTATGCATATTCATTTTTACCACATTCAAATTAGAAAAGAGCAGTGAGGAATTTCTGCTTCAGGAGAGCTTCACCTATTTTCTTTCAAATGAGAACAGATGTAAAGCTGAGAAATTTGGAAGCCATCCTGAGCTGTCTTTAATACATTTGACTTATTGCTAGCATCACATGCCCTGTTTTTAAGAACCAGGTCACGGGTAGTCTAATTACATGCTCACCTTTTGAATACTAAGATGATAATTCCTGCTTCCAGTTCCTGAGAAACCTCAAGAGAGCTACTTTCCTTGAGCTCTCAGTTGTGTCTGCATTCCTTCTGAGTCAGGGATTATGTGAATCTGACTGCAAAAGACATTTTCCACTTGTTTTGTCAATTCTATTAGGAGTATTATCTCCCTAAAGGGGGGGGGTGTTAATTTTTTTTTCCTCAAATTAACCAAAGATTTATGAATCCCCAAAGGGATAATTTCAGGCTGTGTCATGGTCCAGTGGATTTTGATTCTAGCTGAGACAATTTGCTCCTTTAAGTTTCATACTTCATTTTCTTCTTATCAAAATATAGAAGAACCAATCAGTTTGTCATCTTTTGCAAAATGTCCCCCCTGCCAACATTGTTCAGGGAGCATAAAGAAAATTAAAACCCAAATGGATTTGACTGATTTTATTTCAAAATTTGTATTAAAAGGGCAAGTGATATCTCTAATGTCTGGTTGTAAAGCCAGCAAACAGCCTGCCAGTAACAAGCGTGGGTCTTTAATGAGTAGCACTAGTTCTCATCTAGTGTGAATCAGTACTACTGGATTGAAGGTGACAAGCTCAGTGGAGCTGTACTTTTTGCACTGAATAAATATCTAGCCAGCTATTTTTCAGTGCATTTAAAGAAGATTGAGGAATGATCAGGTAATCTCCAGGCCCAGAAGTTTTTCAATGATTCAATCTCCTCTTCTCATCACATCCTTGGCTAGCTTCTCAGTTCTGTCTTGTTTTGACTTGTTTCCTTTTCAGAACATGCTAATGCTGCTGTTATTGTAGCTTCTCTGCCTTTGCTACTTTTCCATTCTTTGGGCAAGTCCATGAGGGAGCAGTACTTCCATTAACTTTTCTTCATACGACAAACTCCCACAGTAGCCTTTGTATATCAATTATTTGGTATTTATTTACTTAATATGATTTTGATCACAAGGAATTTATTTAGAATTTGTTGAGAGTTCTACAGCTAATTACTACCACATGTTATATAATTAATTGTCAAGTGAATGAGCCCTTCAAATAATAATTAAAAAAATGCAGAAATAACCAATGTGACCCTGCTGAGACTACTTTGTTTAGAAAAGATGGAATTCAATGATATGAGAATAAGAATAGAGTTCCCAGCCAATTAAAATGGTACAGAAGATGCTGGCTATCCTTGCATAATGCTGTTAGGATGAGATGTTCTGCAGGATGACTGTTCCAGGAACAGGAAGCAAGGAATGGCAAAGCATTGGAATTTTGATGCCCTGTACATTGCTACCAGTTTTCAGTCTAGAAAAAGCTTCCTGAGTCTTCAGGTAAAAGTTGTAAGACTGATATTTTCAACTAACTGGATAGGGATGATGTATTAATAAGGCATTTTACAGATGGCAATTAAATTATTAATTTAAATCTGATAGCACTCCCATGATATGCAAACAAGGGAGATAATTGAGCACTAGCTTCTCATCTCTGTGCTCTGCTTCCTTCCCACCCCAAGGACATTTGTTTTTGATAACTTTAATCACTCAGTGGTTTTCTAGGAGAAGAGCTATTTTTTGTAGATGTCCTAGAAGTGTACATTCAAGAGTGAATGACAGTATGTCAGGAAGAATGGTTAGCAATTATGGAGAGAGGAAAAAAATCAGAGGACAAAAGTACTGGCAAATGCTCAGTAAAGTACTTTTGGAAGATACATGGTTGGGAAAGATATAAAAAGTGGATGAAAAGCAGGGGATATGAGGGGGATCATTGAGACATGCAGAAAAATACATAATGAAGAAAAGTCACAGGAAGCATCTAAATAGATAAGGGAAGAAGACTGTCAAGGATCCTTGTATGTGGAACATGCAAAAAGTTTGGATCTAAAGACTCCATAAGAAGAGCATTTGTCAGTAGATTACAGGAGAAATAATTAGAATTTCAGGATGTTGCTGCTTATCATGCTACTATTGTGCAACATGTGGGGAGTCAGGGGTCTTTTTAGAGCACAGGAAGGTAAGAGTTGAGCCAATCTTGGCATCTGTCAACCTTGGCAGTACCTTTCTTTTTGAACTGCTGTGACAGAGATTTTGGGAGCTTTGAGAATTTCAATGGCAAACTGACATCTTCTATTTGGTTGGATGCAAGCATAGGACACGTTTCCTAGAAGGCGTACTGGGGATTGAAAACTAGAAATGGGTAGATTCAGATTGGATGTTAGGAAGAAATTCTTCACCATGAGGGTGGTGAGACACTGCAACAGGTTGCCCAGGGAGGTGGTAGAAGCCTCATCCCTGAAGGTTTTTAAGGCCAGGCTGGATGTGGCTCTGAGCAACCTGATCTAGTGTGAGGTGTCCCTGTCTATGGCAGGGAGGCTGGAACTAGATGATCCTTGAGGTCCCTTCCAACCCTGACAATTCAATGATTCTATGTTGACCTTGATTCCTCCCAACCATATGTGGGCTACCCACCCACCAGCAGCTCCATGCACAGTGAGGGGAAACAGATACCTTCAAAGTCTGATTCAGGTCTTACTTCAGGGCCATTGGCATTCTTTAATTTAAATTCTAATAGTGAGTTGAACAGGGATGTGGTGAACTAGTGAACTGTAGCCATTTATGAGGACATTGTTTCTGCTTTTCCTAAGGAAGACTTTGTGAGGGTCTGCTGTGCAGGAAAACTCACCGAAGGTTTAAGCTTTCTTAAAAGTTATCTTCATTTACTTTTAATCCACAGAAGTAAACAGGTGAGAAGTGACAGTTTTGGGCTGTCCATACATTTTTTTGGGCTTGGAATAACTGTGACTCTCCACTCCTGGGAAACTACCCTGAATTTCATGAAGGTTATTTTCATAGGAGATAGACATCACTGTACATAGTCCTGTCTTCTGCCACAGCAACAAGAACATCTCTGTTGAACTGTTGCACGTTGGTAACCCATGATATATTGAACTGTGTTCTCCTTGCAGCCATTATGCTTCAGTCTTTGTTAACCATGTAAGCCATCACTTGTTGGGAGAACCACTCTTGAGCCACTTCATGAAACATATGTATGACAGATGCAACCTAATGCTGGAGACACTGGGGATGCTTCATCCTTGAATATTTTGAAAACACAACTTGGGAAGACCTTGAGCAAAGTGACCTTTTCTTTACATGAGAAACTGAATGCCTTCAACCCAGTCCTGCGCTAGGATTAAAGGATTCTCTTTCCTCATTCTCTGTGTCCTGTTTTCTTTGGTTCTTTTCCTTCATTGTTTTGGGCCCACTGTAGCTTGGGAGAACTCAAAGCTGGGCAGATGTGAGCCTTGTGTAGAAACACCTGGATTTTGAAATCTACTCCCTTTAATTAAGGTATTCATTATCCACTGCCTTCTTAGTAACTGATGGTTCATGCTGAATGCTAGCCCATGAAATTAGATTATGGTCATTAGTAAATCTGGACTGTGGTTTGATGGCAGAAAAATGTTGTCTTGAAAACTATCACCTGATTGAAGTAGGGTTTATTCTGCTTTGGAGAGCTTCCCAAGAGACATGTGATCAATATACTGGGACTGGCCAATGGTGGTGGTGCATTTTTCACTGCTGTTCTTTCAAAGTTGTGACAGTGTGAAACGCTACCAGATCAGCTGGTGTCTTTTACTCACTTTGTGTTGATGGGAACGACTTCCTGAGGTGTATGCAAATGTGTTCCTGTTCCTCCAAAACAAGACTTCCTTTTTTTGAATATCTGCACCTGAAAAAGAACATGCTCAGAGCCTGGGAAATGGAAATCTCTTGATTCATAGAGTAGGCTCAAGAAAAGCAAGAGGTGCATGGCTCTTCCTCCCCAAGCAAGTGCTGCTCAGAACAGGAATTATCTGCAAAGGACTTTGCAGGATGTGTCTGCAGAGAACAGGCTTCTGGATTCTTCGTACTGCTTTTCAGCAACATGACTTGTTTTATGAGCCTGACCACTGAGAGTGTTGATTTATTTCACATGAACCATTGAACTCTGTTCATCTGCAAACAACTTTGGATTGCTGCTGATGTCAAGCTGAGTCAGTAACTGAGAACAAAATGTTCTGGTTCCCCTTCTCACCCTAGGACCCTTGCATTCCTTTCTTCTTTGTGTAATGTGAAGCTAGGCATAGAAGTAAGTACATTTACAAATAATATTTGCACATCAAATGGCAGCAAAACCAGGTTTATCTATTCCTGTGAAAAGTTGGGCTTAAGGGGAAAATGATAATCTGAGTGGTATACAGTGGTCTTAAGGCCACCATCTGTTAAAAATATAAATGCATTTCATATCTGAAGCACGTTTGATAATATGAATGTTGAATGTTATATCAATATTATTTTAATATGAGAGCTCAAGGAATTTTAAATGGTTTGTTTCACAGAAGCTTCTCATACACTCTGTCCAGAAAAGTTTATCTTTGTGTTTTTTACAGTATTTGAGGAAGTCCTGGTTTGAACTAGAACAGAACGAATTCTTTTCAGTGATTTTAAGTTTTTTGCTCAGTCTCTTCTAAGTTACTGCACTTTCTGAAGTTAACAGCATATTTTTGCAGACAGTGTCTGGTTCTAGAAGTGATAATGCTAGATGTTTATAGTTACTCCTAAGAATTGGTATGCAGAAAGGCTCTTGCTTATACTTGCTCCTATGGAGACCAAGGTCACTCCTAAATCTTCTATATTGCATTGGGGGTGCAGTTAGTAAGAGGTTGCAGCAGAGAGGAGTGAACAGGACAGGTGATCCTAAACTAACCAGCAAGGCTTTCCATTCCATATACGTCATATTAGGTATAAAGCTGGGGGATCACGAGGGTTAAGATCTCTAAGGGCTGTCATCCAAGGAGATCTCTGTTCTACATTTGATTCCAATCTGTATGTTTCTGAATCCAGTTTTCAAATCCAATCCAGTTCCTGGATCTGGTTCTCATCCTCTGCTGTGTCCAGTCTGGGACTTCCTTCTCACAGCATCAGTGGTCAAGGTGATGTAATTGCCATCAAAGGGCTTGAGTTTGACAGTTATTTTGTATATATTTTTCTATGTTTAATTTTCTTGTTATTATTTTCATTAAAGATATTTTAGTTTTCCAATCTCCCTTATTTCCTTTCTCTTCCCCTTTGGGAAGGGGGAGGGGTTAATAGAGTCTATCACTTGTTTAGTGGCAGTCCCAGCCCTAATGCTTGACAGGGCAGGGCTCATTTGGCCTTAAAACCATGCCTTGTATTAGCATCACAGCAGGATCCAATGGGAAATTAACCACAGTTTTTGCGTGATCCATCCATATAGACAAACACTTTTTTGCTAGCTGAGCCCTGAAATCTGATATGGCAGGAAAATCCTGGATACACAGAATGGAAATCAGCATGAGAAATTGGAGAATTCTATGTTCATGGGGCTCTGACTTTGCTATCTGTCCAGCAACTCATCTCCCTTCTAGAGTACTCTTACTAAAAACTATCACATACAAAGCAAAGGAAGCTCCATGTATGGGAGAAGCATGATCTTTCTGCCCCTCTGTGTGCCATGTCTGCTCTCTCTGAAGGGCATAAACTCTTGACCTGAGGACAGATGCTGAGCAGCCACCTAAAAATCATTTGCTTCTGCTGGCTACTCAGCATCTGGCAGCTACGAGGGGTAGCTGGAACACTTTCATTAATATCTCTTCCACGTGTTTCCTGACTATTTTTCCAAAGCAGCTTAGTTGTATGTGATGAGCTTTCATTTCCTAATGCCAGTGGCTGAAAGTGTATGCCAGGGGATAACTGCAAAGCCCTGTTACTTTGTCCAGCCACATCATCTGTGCCCACTCCCTGTAATTCCTTGGGAAAGACTGATGCAAAATGATGACACAGAAGTACTGAACATTTAATAAGGGATGTCTAATAAAACATGGGGGAGACAGACAGACTACCCTTCTCTTTAAACAACTTTTTGCTTTTACACAAGCCTATGGTCAGACTAGGTATTTTTGCAAAGCTGAATAAGTGTCCAAGGCTGCAGGTCAACCCCTGTCATCTTCAAATTAGTAACTGTGGGTAATATTGAAAATTATTGGATGGATAAAAAGGGATAATCTGATAGATCCCTGGCACAGTGCATAACCAGCAGTCCTTGCTGCCATATTTTAACAGCTACTCTTCTCTGTGAATGAGAGGTTAAAGCCAGTGGAATTACGCCTACCCACACTCCTAATACGCCTTCATTTGCTATGCAGGAGTGATTTTCACTGTGTCTCAGGCATTGAGAGACAGGTCAGTGATTTGTCTCCTGGGTCTACAAAACATCTGATTTGGGGAAGAACTTGATGGCAGAACTGTTAACAACGTAATTCTGGATAAAGCCAAGACACAAAAGGCAAAGTTACATTTGTTCAGTCACTTTAGAGTGTGAAATGTAATTATTTTTTTCCCTTTTAAAGTGAAGGCATTTTGTCTTTGAGTTCCCCATAACTGTCTTTGCTCAAAGCCTGAAAAAATAAAGGCATAACAATGCAGAAGACATTTAGAAGTGAAGAGAGGAGGGGGAAAAATGACAACAAAGTCTGTTCTCAGTGGAGTCTTGTGATAATATGGTTGTGAGGGCTCCTTTTTGGACCATGTTACTGGCTATTTATGAAGAATGAAGAGAGAAGTAGACAAGGAGTCATTGCTGCACCTGACCTTCCTTTTAGCTTATCAAGATCTTGCTCTCCCACATGTCAAATCTTAGTGTTTGTGATACGGAGCTTGTTCATCCTGGTGGGAGAGTAAGAGAGATGGCTGGGAAGGAATTTTTCATCCTTTCAAATACTCCATTTCCTGATAAAGAAAGAAAAGACAAACACCAAATGGAACAAAGATATTTTCCCACATGTCAAACCACTACACCAGATTTCTTCCAGAAGACTGAAAAATGAATACTAATAAAACTGGATTTGCTTCTGAGTAACAACTTCACAAATTTTGAGGTAAAGAAGAGTGGGTTAGGTGCCCATGCCTCATATCAATAACTTCTGTTTTGTACAGATAAACCAGTTTCAGACACTGATTTATCTAATAACAGTTTTACAAGATTTGCAATGGATCTTTTGCAATTCTCTTCCCACATATTTTTTTTTTTTCTAAATTGAAATGTGTACAATATTCCTTACTCCTTCACTGGAGGGATTCACTCCCCTTGATGGACTTCAGTGCTGAGATCTTGCTTGGACATGTTCTCTGCACGGGACAAAAAGTAACATGGCCAAGTCTCTGTAAGCTTGGGCCAGAAATGGCTTAGGTGCTGTCTGCATGAGAGTCCTCCTGTCTCTTAACTTCTATTAGAAATTGTCCAACTTCAAAACTGAGTTTTGGATTTTTTACAGTGTATAAGCCAAGACTTTGATCTGCTGCCTATGAATTCACTTCTGAGCTGTACTTGCTGTTTTTCACCTCAGTTTCACAATTTATGGATATTGAAGGTGGTGAGGTGTGTCGGTGTGAGCTGAAATTCCCCCCCCCACCGACAATAACCAGGCTAGCCCAGTCTGGAAGCAAATGAAAAGCTGTATTTACAAGCAGAGTCTAAAATCTACAATGAAATGCAATGAATATGTACAAATATACAAAATTCACAACATTCACAAATATATACAATCAACAGAAAAAGCACAATCGATCTCCCTTTGCTTCCCCCCAAGGGGACCCTCCCAAAGGGGCCTCTCTCTCTCCCAGGAGCTTCCCCCCAAGGGGACCCCCCTGGACAGAGAAGCAGAGTTAGTTAAGCAGAAAGCTGTTAACTTAGCTGCCAAGGTCAGTGTGTTATCTTCAGCCAGAAGAGAAGAAGAAACAGCAGCCAGACAGCCCAGCAACTGCCCCCACTGCCGAACGCAGAATGTGCAGAATGCCTACTTTGTTTTGGGTAATAGTTCTTAAACATTTCTATCTATCCAATGGAAGTGTTTAGAACAATCGTTATTTTGCTTTCTTACACCCAATAGTGACTTATTTACATTCTTTTCACTTTCTCTGTTTTGAACTTTGCAAGGAAAAATTAAAAAGACAGTTTCAAACCATCACAGTCCACCCCTTCTAAACAATTCCATTGGCTGCTACTATCATCTATCTAATCCAAAATAATATCTACAACAATAGGTGAATAAAGACCATAGTCCATTCCGGCTATTTCAGATGTAGATGATTCAAAAGAGTCAAATCACAGGAAAAACAGCAAACAGCTTGTTTCCTCGCAGATGGAGCGAAGGAAGGAACAGGGACTCTCAGGTGACTCAGGGCTCTCAGGGTTCGTGCACCGTAGATCTCATGAACTCTCCTCTTGGGCGCGATGCTGTATCTGCGCAACACTCTGAATTTAACCTCTCTCAGCCAAAGTTAGATTTCTTTGTGGAATGCACTGAAATTCACCATTTTCTTGCATCACCCAATAGGTGTGACCAGGACCTTCAGCAGAAACCACCCCTCGGACAGGTTTGGCCTCTCCTGAAGGAGAAAATACCCAAACAGTTTTGCCTAACAGATTCTTTTCTCTGATAACAGGAACTCTACCACCTTCCTCCTTTCGCAACAAATCTGATTGGGCAGGTCCAGCTCGATTCACTGAACCTCTACTATTCACCAACCAGGTTGCTTGTGCTAAATGTTTCTCCCAGTTTTTCAAAGATCCACCCCCCATGGCTTTGAGAGTGGTTTTCAGCAAACCGTTGTAGCGTTCGATCTTCCCTGCAGCTGGTGCATAGTAGGGAATGTGGAATATCCACTCGATGCCATGCTCTTTGGCCCAGTTTTTTACAAGATTGTTCTTGAAATGAGTTCCGTTGTCTGACTCAATCCTCTCTGGAGTTCCGTGTCTCCACAGGATTTGTCTCTCCAGACCAAGAATGGTGTTACGTGCAGTTGCATGAGGAACTGGATAAGTTTCCAGCCATCCAGTGCTTGCCTCTACCATAGTCAGCACATACTGCTTACCAGATGGAGAACGAGGTAGAGTGATGTAGTCAATCTGCCAGGCTTCACCATACTTGTACTTGGACCATCGGTCACCATACCATAAGGGCTTGATCCGCTTTGCCTGCTTAATAGCAGCACAAATGTCACAGTCATGGATGACTTGTGTGATAGCATCCATGGAAATGTCAATGGATCTGTCACGAGCCCATCGGTAGGTTGCATCTCTGCCTTGATGTCCTGACGAGTCATGGGCCCACCGAGCTAAGAACAGCTCACCTCGGTGTTTCCAGTCAAGATCAGGATCAGGATCAGAGTTTGTGTCCACCTGGGAAACTCTTGCAGCTAGATCTGCCTGATGGTTGTGTTGTTGTTCCTCAGTAGCTTTGCTCTTAGGAATGTGAGCATCGATGTGTCTCACTTTCACTGGGATTCTCTCAATGCGAGCAGCAATGTCTTGCCACAGATCTGCAGCCCAGATAGGCTTTCCCTTCCTCTGCCAGCCATTCTTCTTCCAGTCTTTCAGCCAACCCCACAAGGCATTGGCTACCATCCATGAGTCGGTGTAGAGATAAAGCTTTGGCCATCTCTCACGTTCAGCTACGTTAAGAGCTAGCTGGACAGCTTTTACCTCTGCAAATTGACTGGATTCTCCTTCTCCATCTCTCGCTTCTGCAACTCTGCGCGTTGGACTCCACACTGCAGATTTCCATCTCCGCTTGTTCCCAACCAGACGACAGGAACCGTCTGTGAACAAAGCATATCTCTTTTCATCATCAGACAGATCACTGTAAGGAGGAGCTTCCTCTGCACGAGCTACTCTCTCCTCTGGAGGTTTAGCACAGCTTGTGCCTTCTGGCCAGTTTGTGATCACCTCCACCAAACCAGGCCTTTCGAGATTTCCCATTCGAGCTCTCTGTGTTATCAGAGCCATCCACTTAGACCAGGTAGCATCTGTTGCATGATGTGGTGAAGAACCTTTGCCTTTGAACATCCAATTCAGAACTGGCAATCTAGGAGCTAGAAGAAGTTGTGACTCAGTTCCGATCACTTCAGAAGCAGCTTTCACTCCTTCATAAGCAGCTAAAATCTCTTTCTCTGTTGGAGTGTAGTTTGCCTCTGAGCCTCTGTAGCCACGACCCCAGAAACCAAGAGGACGTCCTCGTGTCTCCCCTGGAGCTCTTTGCCATAAGCACCAGGTTGGACCATTGTCACTCGCGGCCGTGTACAGAATGTTCTTAATGTCTGGACCAGTTCGGACAGGTCCCAGACCCATCGCTTGGACTACCTCTCGCTTGATCTGGTCAAAGGCTGCTTGTTGCTCAGGACCCCATTGGAAACTGTTTCTCTTTCGAGTCACATCATAGAGAGGTTTCACAATCTGACTGTATCCAGGAATGTGCAGTCTCCAAAATCCCACTATGCCTAAGAAACGTAGAGTTTCTTTCTTGTTGATGGGATTTGCCATGGTGGAGACTCTGTTTATCACATCCATTGGGATGTGACGGCGACCATCTTGCCACCGCACTCCCAGGAACTGGATTTCTCTGGCAGGTCCTTTCACCTTGTCTCGCTTGATAGCGAAACCAGCTTGCAAGAGAATGTCAATGATTTTGTTACCTTTCTCGAAGACTTCTTCAGCAGTCTCACCCCAGACGATGATGTCATCGATGAACTGAATGTGTTCTGGAGCTCCACCTTTCTCCAAAGCATCATGGATCACTGCATGGCAGATGGTTGAACTGTGAATCCACCCCTGGGGCAAACGATTGAATGTGTACTGAATGCCTCTCCAGGTGAAAGCAAACTGAGGCCTGCATTCCTCTGCTATGGGAATAGAGAAGAAAGCATTAGCAATGTCTATGGTAGCATACCATTTGGCCTGCTTGGATTCCAGCTCATATTGGAGTTCCATCATGTCTGGTACAGCTGCACTCATGGGTGGAGTTACTTCATTCAAGGCACGGAAATCAACTGTCAGACGCCACTCTCCATTCTGCTTTCTCACAGGCCAGATTGGACTGTTGAAAGGTGAATGAGTTTTGCTGATGACTTTCTGACTCTCCAACTGACGAATCAAGTTTTGAATGGGCACCAAAGAGTCACGGTTGGTTCTGTATTGTCTGTGATGCACAGTTTGAGAAGCAACCGGCAGCTTTACATCCTCTATCTCATGTTGTCCCACAACTGCAGATTCATCTGAAAGCTCAGGTCTAATGGACAACTTCAATTTTCCTCCATCAATTTCTACAGTTGCTATTCCAAAAGCCCATTTGTAACCCTTAGGGTCTTTAAAACGCCCTTCTCTCAGAAAGTCAATTCCCAAAATACAAGGTGCATTAGGACCTGTTACAATAGTATGTTTCTTCCACTGCTTCCCAGTTAAACTTATATCAACTTCTATCTTAAACAACTCTTGAGATCCACCAGTGACTCCCTGAATAGTTATAGATTCTCCCCCTTGATAATTTGATGGTATTATGGTGCACTGAGCTCCTGTGTCAACCAAGGCCCTGTACTTCTGAAATTTTGAAGTGCCAGGCCACTGGATGTACACATCCCAATAGATTCTGTTATCTCCATTATCCCTTACCTCCCCCTGGCGGAAGGCAGGGCACCCCTAATGGTGGGGATTACCTCCACATGTACAGCCGGCACAATGTCCAGCACCAGAATTAGGATCACTGTTGGAGCTATCAGAGTTGTTCTGGGAAACTGAGGAAGCGACAGCTACCCTCCTGGTATTGCTACCTCGGGATCTGCCCCTCTGCAGCTCCTGTAACCTCTTGAAAAGATCAGAAGTTGGTTGACCATCCCATCTGTTCATGTTCTCACCAAACTGATCATGCAGAGTTATCCAGATACTGCCACGTGATTGCCTCTGCTGTCTCTTTTGGTTTGACCTATTCTGGAATGGCCTCCTTGGAGCACGTCTGTTCCTAACAGCTGAAACTTGTATCCATCTGGAGGAAGAGGAATTAGAATCATCCCCCTTCATCAAGTTGGATATGGAGGTTTTAAGTTCCTCCTTCAGCTCTTTCATGCAATTCTTCATTTCTCCAGACAAAGTTTCAATGGCTGAAACCAAAGAAGTACGTGCAAGACTATCCTCCAACTGCCTCATTTGGTCAGTGAAATGGCCAACAGTAGGAGGTGCTCCACCATAATTTCTTGCCACAATCCTGCTTGCCAGAATAGTGGCATAATTAGGAGGAGCAAGCTTAATGAGCTTTTTGGCAAGGCCTGTTCCAACAGGAATTTCATCAGGATTCAGAGTCTTATGATCTCCATACATTACTTCTCTCACAGCAAACTCTCTCAGACGCTTGATTCCCTCAGCTATTGTGGTCCAAGGCTTAGGGTTCCATGGTAAATCATCTCTGCTGGGGTACCTCAGCGAGACTGCCAGTAGGAGGCGTGCCCACAGAGAAACTTTACCAATGCACTTGCCTAGGTGCCTGTCTATGCCTGTATCCTTTGAGAGCATCCCCAACTGAGAGGCTGACTTGTCACCTACCACCAATGCTGGGGCTCCCATATCAAAACACCTGGCTAGCCAAGACAGGACTGGCTCATTATCTTCTCTGATGTAATCCTTCCTCACATGTCTAATTTCCTGTCTGGGTGCATTAGCTGACTGTATGTCATCCTCATCATCATCATCATCATCATCATCCTGAGGTCGCTGTCCCCATAATCCTATTTTAATCCTCCGTTGAATTTCTTTGAGTTCAGAGGCACTACCAGCAGTTGCTAATCTACTAGGGTCTACATCCTGACCTACATCTCCATCATCCATGTGGGGTCTCAAGAGGTCTACCAGAGTTTTAAGGCTAACCCTCTCTTCCTCATCAGAAGGATCTTTCTTAACAGAGGGATCCTGAGTAGAAGGACCCTCATCTCCATCTGCACCATCTCCTGCAGCATCTGCATCTCCTCCTGCAGCTCCTTTGCGCTTTCTGGTGATAGTAGCAACCAAATTTACTGGCTTGGTTTTCACATTCACAGCAGAGTTGGAAGAGCAAGTAGCCTTATGTCTTTCTTGATACAGTGCTATCAGTAGCCATATGATTATTCCAAGAAGCAACAAATTTAAGATTAAGGCTAGTACAAGATATTTAAGGTACCACTGGTGCCAAGGACCCTCTGTAGTTGTAAGAGGAGTAACAAACTCATATGTGTCTGCTAGCAGATCCATAGTTGAGTTACCATAGCTTCTTAGCCCAATAAGACCATAACAGAATTCACCAACATTCAGTAACTTGTTCTTAACCCAAAGAAACGACTTATATGCCACGTATCTCACAATCTTGTCTATCATGCAGGAAACAGCCCATCTGTAAACAATCACACTGATAACAGAGGAAATAAAATTACTCAAAATCCAAAACAGCTTCATTTTGCTTCCTAATCTGAGCAGAAATAAATCACAAGCAATCGAGCCCCGAGTTGGAGCGCCAAAAATAAAAAGTGTGTCGGTGTGAGCTGAAATTCCCCCCCCCACCGACAATAACCAGGCTAGCCCAGTCTGGAAGCAAATGAAAAGCTGTATTTACAAGCAGAGTCTAAAATCTACAATGAAATGCAATGAATATGTACAAATATACAAAATTCACAACATTCACAAATATATACAATCAACAGAAAAAGCACAATCGATCTCCCTTTGCTTCCCCCCAAGGGGACCCTCCCAAAGGGGCCTCCCTCTCCCAGGAGCTTCCCCCCAAGGGGACCCCCCTGGACAGAGAAGCAGAGTTAGTTAAGCAGAAAGCTGTTAACTTAGCTGCCAAGGTCAGTGTGTTATCTTCAGCCAGAAGAGAAGAAGAAACAGCAGCCAGACAGCCCAGCAACTGCCCCCACTGCCGAACGCAGAATGTGCAGAATGCCTACTTTGTTTTGGGTAATAGTTCTTAAACATTTCTATCTATCCAATGGAAGTGTTTAGAACAATCGTTATTTTGCTTTCTTACACCCAATAGTGACTTATTTACATTCTTTTCACTTTCTCTGTTTTGAACTTTGCAAGGAAAAATTAAAAAGACAGTTTCAAACCATCACATGAGGTTTTTCTTTAAAACTCTCTGATTGTGTTAAAACACTTTGTTCAACCTTGACTAGTGTGGCTGTCCCTCTTGACTTTCTCATAGTGGCTGCACAGAAAACCTTGCAGCATTTGTTAGTTACTTTTCACAGTATCACAGTATCACAGTATATCGGAGGTTGGAAGGGACCTCAAGAGATCATCAGGTCCAACTCCCCTGCCAGAGCAGGATCACTTAGGGTAGTCTGCACAGGAATGCATCCAGGTGGGTTTTGAAAGTTTCCAGAGAAGGAGACTCCACAACCCTGCCAGACAGCCTGTTCCAGTGCTCTGTCACCCTCACTGTAAAGAAGTTTCTCCTCATGTTGTAGTGAAATCTTCTATGTTCAAGTTTGAACCCGTTGTTCCTTGTCTTACCACTGTGAACCACCGAAAAGAGCCTGGCCCCCTCCACTTGACACCCACCCCTCTGATATTTATAGACATTGATCAGATCCCCTCTCAGTCTTCTCTTCTCCACACTAAACAGTCCCAGGGCTCTCAGTCTCTCTTCATAGGGGAGATGCTCAAGTCCCCTAATCATCCTCATGGCTCTCTGTTGGATTCTCTCCAGCAGGTCTCTGTCTCTCTTGAACTGGGGAGCCCAAAACTGGACACAGTATTGCAGGTGTGGTCTCACCAGGGCAGAGTAGAGAGGCAGAAGAACTTCCCTAGCCCTGCTGGACACACCTTTCTTGATACATCCCAGAATATCATTGGATCTCTTTTTGTTAGCTCACAGATGGGATCTGGTGACGTTTAGCTCTTTTTGCTACCACCATTTATGTTAACACAAATCAAACTTTGAAAGTGTATCTTTTAAATTTTCTTGTGGTTTAAATACAGCACAAAGACCTGAGTATTAAGAGTGAGAATGGCCTCTTTGGCGAGGTGAGTGACTTTGTAAGCAGGTCTTTGGAGGTGCCTGACTGCAAAGAGATGGCATCTGCACCTTTTAGAGAAAAAAGAAAAAAGAAAGCCTCTAGCCTGTCTTTTGTAGTTCTGGGTGGGCCAGCATATTGTAATCCCAAAGTACTCTGTATGTTATGTTCTGAACTAGGAAATTAGAAATCCATGCAGTCATTCATGTTCTGACTTTGGTAACAGTGATAAGACTGGTAAGACTATGTCAGTGACAGTAGGGCCTTTGTTATTTTCCACTTTCTCAGTATAGCTACGCAGCTTGCTGTCTGCATGAGATGGTTGTGAACCAGATAATCAGAAAGAAGACTCCATAACTCAAAGACTAAATAGGAAAAAAAAAGTGTTTTATATGTGTGTGTGTATATAGATATGTAGAAACCTAAAATACAAAATTATGTCATAGTCAATATAAATAACAAGTTATGAAAGAGCAAAAAGTGATTAGGGAAACAATAGACAAAAGAAAAATCTAGATCTAGGAAAAAGAAGGTTAAAGACCTTAAATACCTGATCAATAAAGGAAAATCTTAAAATTGAGAGGTACATTACTAGTTGGAGGAGGAAAAAAAAATCAATTACCTACAACTCTGTGTGCTTGTAAAGAAGTAGAAGGACTAATCTGTGCCTTATGTATAATTTTATATACATTTATATATTTATATCTAAATAATTTATCAATGGCAAATATTTTAAAACCAGTTGGTGTAGCTGACTTGTATTAATGTAGCGTGGAGAAGTTGTCTGAGGAGGTGTCTAGAATACTTGAAACAAGCATCACTGTGATCAGTGACTGTCAAGCTGTTTTGTCAGTACTACTCAGTGTTCTGATTTACATAGCAGTGCTGTTTGGTATCAAAACAATGTTACCGGTCAAATCAAGGTAAATGCAAAATCCTACAAACGCTTACATGTCAGAAATGCTCATAAATACTTTTTTCCTCTTTTTCTTTTTTTTTCTTTTTTTCTTTTTCTTTTTCTATTTTTCTTTTTCTTTTTCTCTTTCTTTTTCTTTTTCTTTTTCTTTTTCTTTTTCTTTTTCTTTTTCTTTTTCTTTTTCTTTTTCTTTTTCTTTTTCTTTTTCTTTTTCTTTTTCTTTTTCTTTTTCTTTTTCTTTTTCCTTTTCCTTTTTCTTTTTTTCCTTTTCCTTTTCCTTTTTCTTTTGTCTTTTCCTTTTTCTTTTTCTTTTTCTTTTCCTTTTTCTTATTTTTCTTTTTCTTTAATTTTCTTTTTCTTTTTCTTTTTCTTTTTCTTTTTCTTTTTCTTTTTTCTTTTTCTTTTTTTCCTTTTCCTTTTCCTTTTTCTCTTTCTCTTTTTTCTTTTTTTTAACCTCCAAGTGAGATACTGTCAAGACAATCACAAGACTGAAAGTTGTGCTTATTTTTAGCCACAGTTTAAGTTGATTACCATGAAAATGAGGAGATAATATAGTGATCAGCAGACTGTTAAACTAGAGGATGAGGCAGCTGATGCAGTGATCACGATCATGTGATAAGCAAGGCCATTCTGATGTTTTCAAGAGAAAGCTTATAATCCATGAACAAAGAAAGCTGGATACGGCTGCAGAACACGGGCTTCAGATCTGGAGAGGTGCTTGTGTGGATATTTCAGCAGCAATCTCTGCAGAGAGCAGCAACTAAGGCAATGCGGGGCTGTACAAAACAGCAGGACCAGGAAGACAGCTTCTGCTTTTGTGACAGTGCTGCTGGGCTATGGCATTGAACTGTTGAGATTGTTTTGCAAATGAAAGAATGAGAAACTGGAGACACAACAGACGAGATGCTTAAAAGTTTGAAGATTAAAGAATATGCCTTGGAAGTAAAAACAGAAGAGCATCTGGGAGAAGATTTGGTTACAGGGCATCTTCATAGGAATTGCAGGCCAACTATAAAAAGCCACAGACAAGGAAGGCACAGCAAAGGCTTAGCAGCTGATCATGTACAAATTTGAAGGAGGAACAACTCATTAATTAATTGCTTAACCCTTCAAGACAAGCTAGGAAGTGGATTTGTTGCCCTTTAAATTCTTCAGATCAAAGTCCAGTGTCTCTGTTGGCAAGTTCATGATTGTAGTAGAGGGGCAGCTGGATGAAACATATTCACATGTGGTGAACTAGAGAGGACACCAAGTAACCTAGCAGTACTTCTAGGTCTTAAACGTTGTGAATAGAGTATGTGGAACTTTCTCACCAGCTGTCAGCAATTGAGGAGAAATGATCAAGTCTAATAATGTATTTTTAGGGGTCTTAGATTATTATTTCATACCACCTGAAATACTAATTTGAAAATGGAGTCCTTGGAACCTGTGCTGCTTCTTGTTTCAAGCGTGATTTTTTTTCACCCTCTTTTTTTTTCATTGATTACACTGAAGGACTGGTACAGCCAATTCTCCCACCACATATTTTTGAAACAGTTCACAACTGATGAGAATTTTTCAAGTTTTAGAAATATGTTGATTTTTATTCTCTATGTTTGCATTCATTAGAGTGAAAAAAAAAAAACTTTACAAATCAGCAGCTGAGTGGTGCTGTATCTTATAATTTGTGGCCTCGAGTAGGAAGGCAACCAGCAGATTAGGTCAACAAAGATGGAAAAATATTCTTGGAGATTACTATTTGGTGAGTTATTTTTTATGAATACAATGAGCATTGTAACTATTGCTGGCAACAGTGGCAATGGTGGCAATTAATAATCTCATTGTTGGAATCAGGGGTAATTAATCTTACTGGCAATGTAAGGAGACATGAAAGAAACTACAAGAAATGGAGACAGAGGTCTATTTAGCAGTGACTCTTCTGGAACTTGTCAGTCCTGACACTTGGCTGTGGAGTTGTTGTATGGTATATATACCCCTGTTCTTAAAATGCAGCAAAGGTTGCAAGCTTATGAGTGTTTCTTGTTGCATATACTTATAAGGACAGCTGAAGAAACATATTAATGATCTTAAACATGGACCTGAGCCCAAAACTTTCCACATCTGCTTCCATTTAAGCACACTACCATAAAATTAAACTATGCCAGACTTGCATGACTTGTTTTCATATATGTCTTTATATATTCACTATGCACACGCACACACACACCTGCAAATACAGACATGCACGCTACAGCCAGAGGAAAATTTAATAAAAATGAAGTACTTGTTGAACTGTACAAAATAAAATTCATTTTAAGCACGTCACTGGCTTTATGTAGGTAACTTCTTGTACATGGAATTTACGTGCAGTGCTGTTGTAGGTGCACATGAGACCTGCAACTAGTAAAGTGGGGTTTCTCTGAATTGTTTGGAAGAGTGTCTGTGTGGACAGGTATACAATGGTGATCTGAAAGCTTGACAGCAGCAACATAAAAACATGTTTTTCAAAAATGTTAGGAATGTTTCTTGGTCTGATATTCTGGTACATTCCATGCTACTGATTCAAAGAAATGCAAACAAACATGAACCCCCACCAAGCAATTACTTATCTAGACAAAGTTGAATGGTTTCTAAGTTACTTATGGGCTAAGACAGAGGAATTTGTAAAGGGCTTTTTGAAGATAAAAGTCCAAACAGTAAAAGAAATGTACATATGTATGTCTGTTATATCTTCTAAGATGTGGTTCTGTACACCATAGGTGGGCACCCCACTGTGATATCATTTGGCAGAACTCTGGTTTCTCTGTGAACTTTTACTTTTCTTTCGTTTGGTTTTCTATACTATAAATGTTAGCCCCTGTTTTATCTTTATTATCTTTGGCAGCTTGCACAGAAAATCTGCCAGATAATATCATTTCTATCCAAAAACCTGTGATGCACTTTTCTTACTGTTGTCAAGGACTGAGAAAAACAGATGAAGAGTTGAGCTCCCACTCAGTGAAGCTACGTGTGTTTTGCATGCACAAAATTATGTCTAAGTCAGGGGCTTAGGTGGGGTGAAGATTTAAAGTATGTCTGCAAGTGCTCTATAGCCCTTCAGACTGACAAGCAGCTTCCAAAGTTGTGAATTTGGTTATTTACTCTACAATGACTATACTGTGGACTATGCAGAGTCCGAAGTAATTTTTTGTCACAATTGTGCTAGTGAAATCCAAATGCATGATTTTAATAGGTTTCATAACTTATGATGTTTGCAGCAGTACCATTTTGAGACTGAAAATTCATCCCCAAGACACTCACAGATCTGTGTGATCATTTCAGGCAGTAAGAGGAAAGCAGAGTATGTTTGAGATAGTTTACAAATAAGCACCCTACTGTCATTCTCTTGGGTGTTGCCTCTAGCATTGTGTAGATTGGAGAGCTGCTATCTGGAGACTAAAGATCTCCAAAGTTATTAAACATGTAACATACACGGTCTCTTGGTAGGCGTCTAGGTATTTTTAAGGGCAGGGTCCAGAGACAAAAGGTTGTTATTTGTAAAGATTCAGGTGCTTATCTCCTCAGTGTTGCAAAACATAATTGACTAATTCCTCTATTTTGTTTGAAAAATTACTTGTGATTCTATGGCCGAGACTTCAAAGAAATAAGGGTGCTTAAATCTGTGGGTGGTCCAATTTCTGTTTGTTTACCAAATCACTTTCTAATGGAAAATGCAAAAAACTGTCATAGGTGTAAGCATGGAAACTTAAATTTCCTACTTCCCAGATGAGTCTGGAAGAATACCAATTCCAACTTCTTCCTTTGCTCTTTTTGCCTTAAAATATCTTGATTGTTTTCCCCCCTCTCATTGCTACAGATCTTCTGTAGAAAGTTGGAAAGGTTTTCCTCTCAGTGCTGGCAGGTGTGACTTTGCATTCTGTTACACACCAACAAGGAACTAACCCTGCAAAACTGAATCAAATAATGCAGGAATGAGCAGACTCGTGTCTCTGGAGGCTGCTCTAGAAAGTTAGAAATAGATCACTGTCTCTAAAAGCTGCAGGCTTTCCTGATTTACCCTGCATAAATTTACTCAGTAAGTGGGTAAAATGGTACCCAGTGGCAGAGTAATGAATTCACTATGGATCTACAAAGTTTCAAGTGAATGCTGTGAAAACTACACCATTTTGTCTCATTTTGAGATACATCTTTAACATGCTTTAGATCAATGGTAAGTATTCATGGGTCGAAATGATACTCCTTAGTATCTAAAACTTCATTAATATTTGAAATATTAATTTTAAGCACCTCTATTTTTTTGGATTATTTCATAAATTTATTGAATAGTCTTGGAAACTGAGAAATCTGCTTATGCATTTCTGAATAGCTGTGAAACTTTGCAGCACACAGCATCTAATGTAATTCCCTTATCTTGTAAGATTAAATATCAAGATTTCTGTGGTGGAAACAATTCCTAAAATCATTCATCATGCTGACCTGAAAAAATGCTGAGAAAACATTCTGTTTGTTTTGTCACATGGCAGCTTCTCAGTTCTACCTCCCTACCATGAGAGCTTTCAAATTGTAATTATTTCTGTTAATATACTTCAAGGATAATAAAATTGCCCAAGGTGTAGACTATACTAAGTCTGTGAGAGAACTGAGAGAGTAATTTTAAGGCAGCTAACTGTTGGTTAAATCACTGGTTACCATCTTTGCTTTTCTCAAATCAAAACAGTGAAGCAATGAATATGCAGGGAGGCTTAAGACATATTTCAGCTGATTGGGACCCATACATGAAATTAGTCCAGATCTGGCCCCAAAGAATTTTCAGCATCCATCAACAAGACAGATGAGGAAGAAGAGGAAGAGAGAGACAGTGTTACTTGCCAAAATATGAGGTCAACAGGTCAGTGACAGAGAAGGGGAAAATATTTTAATTTTCTTTGTTTCAGATTTCTATGCTGATGAAAATGCTATATTTAAAATGGATTGCTTTGTGATGATCAAATAAATAACAGAGGTATGATGGCAAATATTATGAACTTCACGTGAAGGCCATCTCTCATCACATTTATAAAACAAAAATTAATTTATCTCCATCACAACCCTGGGTGAGGAACTTCATTGTTGTGTCAGAAGTATCATGATTGAAATGAAATAAAGGTGAGGGGTAAAAAGGTCCAAGATTACATAGAAACAGTTTTCCTTCCTCTTCTTTGAGTGTAATTTACAACAGATCACATACAAGTCCTTGAGGGACTCCGCTTGTCACTGGCCTCCACTGGGACATGGAGCCATTGACAGCCACTATTTGGGTGTGACCATCAAGCCAGCTCATTAGCTGCAAATAAACAATCCTTTAGAGATTAAACTAAACATTTATTGCTTAATTTTTTTTCTGCAATCAGTGAGAGAGAGCATTTCAGATGCAATCTTGTGACATTCATAATATAGCTTTTGTTGCTCTAAGATCTCATCTTTTCTGCTCCCAAGCAAGAATGATATTCTGACCAAAGTAGACCACACCTGTGTCATGAGACAGATAATGGAATAAAGAAGACTGTCTGGCTAAGCCCTGAAACTACATGCAATATGGACAGCTTTTGTTTAAGCTGAAGGCAGGAAAAATCTTTTGCTAGCACATGTCCAGAGAAGGGCAACGAGGCTGGTGAGAGGCCTTGAGCACAAGCCCTATGAGGAGAGGCTAAGGGAGCTGGGACTGTTTAGCCTGGAGAAGACAAGGCTCAGGGGAGACCTCATTGCTGTCTACAACTACCTGAAGGGAGATTGTAGCCAGGAGGGGTTTGGTCTCTTCTCCCAGGCAACCAGCACCAGAACAAGAGGACACAGTCTCAAGCTGCGCCAGGGGAGGTTTAGACTGGAGGTGAGGAGAAAGTTCTTCACAGAGAGAGTGGTTGGCCATTGGAATGTGCTGCCCAGGCAGGTGGTGGAGTCACCATCCCTGGAGGTGTTCAAGAGGGCATTGGACTTGGCACTTGGTGCCATGGTTTAGATAGTCATGAGGTTCAGGGTGACACGTTGGACTCGATGATCTTTGAGGTCTCTTCCAACCTTCTTGATTCTATGATTCTATGATAAGTCTCATTGTTGGTAAGAGAGTTTACTGGGATAGTTTAAGTAGTAAATCTCCTCTAAGGTAAGCAAGGCCAGTAAGTTGGGCTCTTGTCTTGGCTTAAAACATGTAAGGAGTAATTAGGGTTGCAAAGTGGTAGTGTTACATTGACATGGTGCTGCCTTCAGCTCAATAGATGCTGCATCTTAAAAGGATTTACTAATGGACACCAGACTGGTCTGATGGGCCAATACTGCTTTCCAGTTTGTGTGCCTGTGCTGGCTGTCTGCAAGATATTTCACTGCATGATGTTAAGCTGTGTCATTGACCCTGGGCACATGTGATCACTTGCCACATTCATGTGATCTCCCTTTAGACTTGTATCTGTTCTTGCCTGAGTTACCTCATTTCACATATCCATGTTTCAGCAGTGTAGTGAGTTTCCTGGCTTGGAAAATGGAATTTTCCGCCATTGAACAGCATGATTGGTCTAATTCTGCTTGAATTGACTTGCCATTAAATGCTTAAAAGAGAGCACTTTCCCAGCAAAGACTGACTTGTCTTCTGAATATAGTTGGAGAAATTATGTATTAATATAAAGTAAAGTAACAACTTGCATGCCAGCTCTATAACTGCTGCTGAAGAGATCACAGGAGGTCTTTGCTTTATTCAGCATGGATTGGCTGTCGTTTCCTGCACATAAGGGCACATGAAGGACTGTGTTGGGTGTACTAGCTCCAGTTATAGATGCACTAGAATGATGGAAAGACAGTAAGAAGGTGTAAAAACAGCTCACTCTGACTATAGCTACTTCTATTCACAGGCAGATGATGTATGAATTAAGAGAGTCTTTACAGAAAAATCAGTGCATATGGGAAGAGTAAAGTGAAATTTATGATGAGTTTGAAATCAAGGTAGAACCATTGCATGGAATTTCAAGACTATTATGCAGCTGATTTCAATGGAATTAGCTTTTTAACCTTTGTATTTGGGTTGAGTTTCCATCTTAGGAATTAGACCCTTATCTATTGCGTGACCCTTGGCTGCTGGGGTCCAAGTTCTGCTTTGTTTTATGTGCAATGGCATTGCGTTAGCTTAGGTGGCTCCTGTCCTGTCTTTCTGTCCAGTCATGGGAGTTTTTTTTAATACCTTTCCACCACAGCTTGCTGCTTTAGTGGGGCAGCTACTGGGAACCAGCTGCCTGGGAACATGGATACCTGAAATAGCCCAGGAGGAAAATAAAACTTCAGAATGAGAACTTCTTCACACCTGTTTGCCCTGTGAAACCAGGAAATTACAAGAATTATTTTTAAAAAGTTGTTTTAAAATTTAGTTGCTGACAGAACTCTCACTAAGGCTCCTCAGAGACACCACCACCTATGCTGCAGTAAGAAGTATTTCTAATCATACTCCAAAGATATCTATATCCTTGCTACCCTGAGGATGAGTTTGACCCATGTCCTTTAACAGAGCGATAGCTTTTTCTTTTACTGACTTAAGAATAACTGAATTTTCACCCAAGAATGGTGGCCTTCAATTCTGGAGACTCCTTTCCAATGGCTTTTCTGCCTTGCATTTCTTCTGCCTAAGCATAGAAGGCGCTCTTACACCGCCACCGGCTACTGGGAGAAGCTACTTGTTTGAACTGTTCGTTTTGATTGAAAAAGCATTAAATAGTCCTACTCCAGGACATAAAGCAAAACCGGTAATAAATAAGCAAACATACTAATCTGTATGTCTGCAAAGGTAAATACCTTGTTGCAAAGGCAAAAAAAGTTATTTACATTTGGGCAAAGAAAAAACCCGTTGAAACATACCATGCTAAAAAGCTGTGAGCAGCTGTAAATCATGATGTCTCATCCATGCAAGATCTCTTCCACAGATTGGTCTGATACTTCAGGGTTTACACAAGTCTTTCTCAAAGACAAGACCACTTTTCCTAAGCAGCCCTGATAGGCACATGTGTTTTGGAATAGATTTTGTGTTGAGTGAAATTCTTCCAATCAATCCAAATAGGCTATGTATTGAACTGTCCAAATTGGCTAGTGGCACTTGTTTGGAATGCCTGAAATTGTTTTGATAAGCAAATAAGAGTGCAATATGTGCATATACATGTGTATATATATACATACATGCACATGTATATGTATACACTTACATGCCCATGCACATACCTCTGCACATGCATATGCATGTGTCTCTATGCCTGTCTATGTCTATGTTTATGCCTGTGTCTGTGTCTATGCCTCTGTCTATGCCTATGTCTGTGTCTATGCCTCTGTCGGCACACACATAGGCATGTGCCTGCCTGTTAATGGACTGAGATTTAACACATCAGCCACAACAACCCCATGCAGCGCTACAGCTTGGGACAGAGTGGCTGGAGAGCAGCCAGGCAGAAAGGGACCTGGGGGTACTGGTTGGCAGTAGGCTGAACATGAGCCAGCAGTGTGCCCAGGTGGCCAAGAAGGCCAGTGTCATCCTGGCCTGCATCAGGAATAGTGTGGCCAGCAGGAGCAGGGAAGTCATTCTGCCCCTGTACTCAGAACTGAGTAGACCACACCTTGAGTACTGTGTCCAGTTCTGGGCCTCTCAGTTTAAGAAAGATATTGAGTTGCTTGAACATGTCCAGAGAAGGGCAACAAAACTGGTCTGGAGCACAAGTCCTGTGAGGAGCGGCTGAGGGAGCTGGGGTTGTTTAGCCTGGATAAGAAGAGGCTCAGGTGAGAGCCTTCTGCCATCTACAACTACCTGAAGGGAGGCTGTAGCCAGGAGGGGATTGGTCTTTTCTCCCAGGCAGGCAGTGACAGAAGGAGAGGACACAGTCTCAAGCTGCACTGCGGGAGGTTTAGGCTGGGTGTTAGCAAGAAATTCTTCACAGAAAGAGTGATTGGCCATTGGAATGGGCTGCCCAGGGAGGTGGTGAAGTCACTGTCCCTGGAAGTGTTTAAAATAAGACTGGACAAGGAACTTAGTGCCATGGTTTAGTTGATTAGATGGTGTTGGGTGATGGGTTGGACTTCATGATCTTAGAGTTCTTTTCCAATTCTATGATTCTGTGTCTATGTGTATGTGTATGTCTGTGTCTATGTCTACATATGTATACAGTGAAATGTAACTTCCTTACGTTCATTGTGAAGACAGTAAAAAAAATAACAATAAAAGTGGGTTAAAGCTAGTTTTAGCTTGTGACAAATCTGTATCTTACCTTACGTGGTTTGGAAAAGCAGGTGATAACACACCTCCTACTCTGCTTCCTGCTCTCCTGGAACACACCTTAAATATCTTCAGAGCAGAAGAGATGCATCAGTGAGATCACAAAGCCAGAAGTTGTAGCTAGAGGCTGAGTAACGATACCGACTAGTGACTCCCTTTGTCCCTACAATTTACTTCTTTAGTACAAGTCTCTCTTATTTTATTATTCTATTTCAATCAATTCTAACTGTTGAGTATGCAGCACTTATTTGGACTCCAGTTTTTCCCCTCTGTCACTGGAATGCTGCTTTGCATGCCCTGATCTAACTAGATAAATTTTGAACTTGATTTGTTTTCCTAGATCTTTTGCTCCTAGGTCACCCTGAGTCTCCACAGGAGATAGGCAGGCATCACTCTGTGTAGAAATGGCTTTAAAAGATCATGAAAAATCATTTTACTCCCAAGTCATCGCTTCTGTATGGGAGCTCTAGGCCTGAATCTCACTCTCAACCTGGTTCTTTCCCACAGTGATCCCTTATTCCCAGCTTTTCATAAAGGAGGTTGCAATTTTGCATTGCAGGCTTCACCTCTGGTTTCTCTCAGGACTAGATGTGAAGCTAAGGTCCTATCTGGTATCCCATAGACATGGAGAAAAATCTTAACATCTGTGGGACTTGGCATGGAGAACTGCTATAAACAGAAGAGTAATTCAGCATACTAACAGGTGATATCACAGAACTGTCAGGGTTGGAAGGGACCTCAAGAATCATCTGGTTCTAATCCCCCTGCATTGGGCAGGGACACTTTCCACTAGATCAGGTTGCTCAGAGCCACATAATTGAACACCATCAAAAGCTGACAGGGAAGTAATGGAAAATGAGTTAAATGTAATTCTGTCTTTCCATAGCTTGTCAGTATAGGTTTTTTTTTTGTTTTGTTTGTTTGTTTTTTCATGTATGGGGGTTCTTTTTGGTTTGTTTTTTTTCTTTTTTTCATCAGAGACATTAAGCAACATTAGCATATTTTGCATTACTCAACAGTCATTTGGCAATTACAGGGGCATGCTCAGGTCCGTTCTTTTCTGATTTACTTCCCTTGGTTTTTAGGAAAACAAGAATTTAATATACAAAATCTTGGAGCATATCAAATATATGCATTTCCTAGGATCATCAAATAAATTTGCATGTATTGGGAGCCTTTGAAAGTGGCACATAAGATAATCAACAGTTGAACAGAAGATTCAGAGGGAAGTTGCTTGTGAACTGAATACAGATCTCCCAAAACAAGAAGGGGAACAATATGAGAGAATAAAACAAATTAGGCTACTGCAGACCCCCAGTGTTTTGATTGCACAAGATGTGAAATGCTACAAAGGAGCTCTTGCACTACTCTTCTGATAAGATATTGGACTAAATTTAAATGGTCCTTGCTCCTTCAGTACTACCAAAATGAAGTATTTTTCTTGTGCAGTGAGATTTTTTTCACGTAGGTGTAATCTTTTGCCCTGCAACAAATCTATGGAGCACAAGAAAAAGTGAAAGCTACTTGGGAAAAAACCCTGAATATTTTAAATATGAGTATCTTGTGTATTTTCTAATGTTTTAAGATTTTTCAACCTCCCCTTTATCTTTCCACAATATGGGATGAAAGCACACTTTTTTATAAAGCAAGAAACTCAAACACTTTCATACTTATTAATATGACTCCAAGAGATGGTGTTGTCAGAGAAAATGCACAACATCATGAGATTCACAGCAGTGTTGGCAAAGCTTGATCATGCTGGATCATGTGAAGTTGTGATCTTGCCACATTCACATAGATGAGTGGCTGCTGATTGCAGAGGAAGCTTCCTGTATGAAGGAATCACCAACTTTTTATTTCAGTAAAAGTGTTTAAAAAGTTCACAATGGAACCTAAAGGAACATAAGGATTAGATCAACCTTTTTTTCCCTAAGAATACACATTTATGCCACGTGCTTGACTTCAGTCTACCTGCCAACAGAGCTTTCAATTTGCTCAATTGTCCGTAACATACTTTTAACTTGGGATGTTGATTTTTCTCATGCATCACATTTTTGACCTCTCTGTAAAGACTAAGAAGGAAATGTTTAAAAGGTACGAGGGGTAGCTAAGGATCTCATTACCAGTTTGAAATTGGTGAAAACTAGGTGTGTAAGTGTCATTCAGGTTTTTGGAAAACTCTGCAGAGGCTGTAAGCCACGCACCAATTTCTGGCCGAGGTCAAGTCAGACTCGTTCATTGTTTTTATTTCTTGCACCCCATCTCCCACCCTAAAGAGGAGGCAAAACACAGTGTATGTTCTTTGGATATCTTTATAAGTGGTAAAATGCAGCAAGGAGATGCAGTAGCAGTTGTGGACTCTGTTTCTGGTGTGTGCTGTAAAAAAACACTGTGTGAGCATGTTGTTAAAGGAGATACTTGCATACTCCTGATGGACACATGCTGATGGGCCCTGGATTATAATCCAGTAAAATGGTGAAGGTTATGGGCCACAGAGGCAGATGTTAATGTCTTTCAGCAAGCTTTGATAAAAATATTCTGAGTTTACTAATAATTCTCTACTACTCTGTGCTTGTAATCAGAAAAGGTGAGCTGTATAAGTGCAGCACTCCTATTTCTACGGATTTCATAAATCACAAAGCTCTGACGTTCACCAGAGGTCCTGTATTTATCCATCTTCACCTTGCTGGCTTGGAGGTTAAGATGACTGCTATGGGGATGTAGCCACATAGCTTTACTGACTCCATTTCAGCACCTGGCTCTATGCTTAAGGGTTGGTTTCCCTCTTCCTCTCATGTTGTGTCTTGTGCATGTTCACATTGCATATTGCTGCTGACTGGGTCTTCTTGCCGCATCCTGCTGAAGTAAGTGGTTAAAGAACTATTGTATTAATGACCTTGGACGTTGCTAGATAAAGAAAATAAAACCCTGCATCCTACTAAGAGCTACCAGGTTTTTTTTTTCCTTGTTCAGTGGCTGGCAAGAATACTGCCCACTGTGAGGCCTCATGTGTTTGGAACCAAAGATATGAAGCATTTTTTCACTCCTCAGCTGTGTGTCTGTTTATGCTCTTTGCAATGGATAGGGCAGTGAATAGGACCCAGCTGTGTTTTTGTGCAAGGACTGCTGAAAATGTTTTGACATCCCAGGAAGTAAAAGCTGAGTTTTGCTGTGGCTCTCTATCATTTTCCACCAGTCCTGACTCACCGTAGAGATCCCAGATGAGTGGAAGCTGGCCAGTGTGATGCCCATCCACAGGAAGGGCTGGATGGAGGAACCTGGAAACTACAGGCCTGTCAGCCTGACCTCAATGCCAGGAAAGATTATGGAGCAGATCATCTTGGGGGCAATCACAGCTCACCTGCACGACAGACAAGGGATCAGGACCAGCCAATATGGATTTAGGAAGGGCAGGTCCTGCCTCACCAACCTGATCT
This sequence comes from Indicator indicator, assembly GCF_027791375.1. Taxonomy (NCBI): domain Eukaryota; kingdom Metazoa; phylum Chordata; class Aves; order Piciformes; family Indicatoridae; genus Indicator; species Indicator indicator. The sequence continues at coordinate 12,445,745 of NC_072011.1, read as the reverse complement.
CCTTCTATGATCAGATGACCCTACTGGTGGACGTGGGAAAGGCTGTGGATGTAGTCTATCTGGACTTCAGCAAGGCCTTTGACACTGTCCCCCACAGCAAACTCCTGGCCAAGCTGTCAGCCTGTGGCTTGGACAGCAGCACTCTGCGCTGGGTTAGGAACTGGCTGGAGGGCCGAGCCCAGAGAGTGGTGGTGAATGGTGCCACATCCAGCTGGCAGCCTGTCACTAGTGGTGTCCCCCAGGGATCAGTGCTGGGCCCCATCCTGTTCAATATCTTAATTGATGATCTGGATGAGGGGATTGAGTCCATCATCAGTGAATTTGCAGATGACACCAAGCTGGGAGCAGGTGTTGATCTGTTAGAAGGTAGAAGGGCTCTGCAGAGGGACCTTGACAGGCTGGACAGAAGGGCAGAGTCCAACAGGATGGCATTCAACAAGTCCAAGTGCCGGGTGCTCCACTTTGGCCACAACAACCCCATGCAAAGCTACAGGCTGGGGTCAGAGTGGCTGGAGAGCAGCCAGACAGAAAGGGACCTGGAGGTACTGACTGACAGCAGCTGAACATGAGCCAGCAGTGTGCCCAGGTGGCCAAGAAGGCCAATGGCATCCTGGCCTGCATCAGGCATAGTGTGGCCAGCAGGAGCAGGGAGGTCATTGTACCTCTGTACTCAGCACTGGTTAGACCACACCTTGAGTACTGTGTCCAGTTCTGGGACCCTCAATTTAAGAAGGACATTGAGACACTTGAACATGTCCAGAGAAGGGCAACGAGGCTGGTGAGAGGCCTTGAACACAAACCCTGTGAGGAGAGGCTGAAGGAGCTGGGATTGTTTAGCCTGGAGAAAAGGAGGCTCAGGGGTGACCTTATTGCTCTCTACAACTACCTGAAGGGAGGTTGTAGCCAGGAGGGGTTTGGTCTCTTCTCCCAGGCAACCAGTACCAGAACAAGAAGACACAGTCTCAAACTGCACCAGGGGAAGTTTAGGCTCGAGGTGAGGAGAAAGTTCTTCACGGAAAGAGTGATTGGCCATTGGAATGTGCTGCCCAGGGAGGTGGTGGAGTCACTGTCCCTGGAGGCGTTCAAAAAAGGATTGGACATGGCACTTGAAGCCATGGTTTAGTTAGTTATCAGGTGCTGGGTGATAGGTTGGACTTGATGATCTCTGAGGTCTTTTCCAACCTTGTTAATTCTGCGATTCTATGATTCTATGAATGCTGCTTGCAGAGCTAGCACAGAGGGTAGACGTTTGGCTCCAGACAGGCGGCACAAGTTAATGTGACTAAAACATCCTGAAGTGCTATGGGAAGTTCTGCTCAGCAGCCGGGAGGCAATGGCAGTCATCAATGACCTATAAACAGGATGAGGGAGCAGCAGCAGCAAAGCAGAGAGACAGTCACTGGCGCTACATTGACAGGCAGACACATAAACAAAGAGAGGGAGGAAGCTCTGTTTATATCTGGAAAAGAAATCCCAAACTATAGGATGCAAAAGATGGACATATGAGGCTATAAATAGCTACAAAAGCATACTGTGACTTAGAAGATTAACTCATACCCTAAAGACTCCATGCTGAATGGACTACATGCACATGGTTTTTTATTTAAGTGATGTACTTCTTTTTCATATATTTAGTATTACTTACCATGCTTGAACTAGGCTTTTTAAACAAGCAGGAAAAAAAATGGCATAACTTAAATAATAACCTCGTTGTCTTTTATAAGAACCAAAAGGCTAAAAAAAGTTGGGAGGCTGCCAGACTTTTCAGGCCATTGCCTAAGAGGTCCAGTCGCCAGTAATTTGGTGTTTGGGTATGAAATTGTGTTTTATTAGATTAATAATAATGCTGTGGAAGCCAAAGGGTAAGGAGAATATAAGTAATATTTTGTTGGGTTTTTGATTGTGTTCTCAGGGTTTGAGGAAATTAATCAGAAGGCTAATGAGAGATTCATTCTCCAAATATTATTCTGCCTGAAGAGACAAGGATGAGAAACAACCTGTTTGCAACCATTCCCAGACACAGGCAAACATCACCTTTCTGCCTTTATATGTAAGTAGTTGAGGACTTTTGCATGCAGGTGTTATGACACTGTCAGATAGATATCAGTGTGGGATTTTTTTTGGTTCAGTAGAGTGGGTTTTTGCATCATTTGTGGTAGTTAAGCAGGTTGGGAACAAGAATAGGTCAAGATAATTTTATTACAAATAGTTTTTCTACTGAAGTGGAAATGGTGATATAAAAATGACAAAGTACATACACTTAAAGCACTTGTAGATATGGTCATTTGGTGGTGGAATTTTTTATGTGGTATAAAAGAAGAATTGTGTTTGAAAAACAAACAGTCGCTGGGAATAAGATGCCTGCTGGTGCTTTTTGGCCAGATAACAGTTCTGTGACCTTTGAGGAATTTTGTCTAGCAGTCCTATTATGGGTTGCTGTGCTTGTACTTTTTAATTTTCCATTTTCATTTGTAACACTAAAGCAGCTTTCACAATGGCCTTTCTGGCTTTTCTGAAAAAAAAAAATAAAACCACCCAACTAATGAGTATTATTGCTTATACACACAACATAAAAACCTGTGTTTAGTATTTTCTGGTATTGTGTGCAGATGTGAACACTTAGTTTAAGGAACAAAGGAAATTATCAGCTGTTCTGTGTTACAGTAACACGCTGTGTCAGACTTTGTCTCACAATGTCAAGGTGAAGGAAAGCTTTTCATGCCCTCAAGTCACCTGGCCTAATAGATGTTGCATAACAACTTCAGTTGCATTCAGGGTGGCATTATAATTTCCAGCTTGACTGTCAGACTCATTTCTTTCACAGCAGGGCATGCTGTGCTTTCTGCACTGTGCAGCTTCCACAGCTAGGTTTTTTTACTAAGGTTCAGAGAGGAAATGTCAGAACCTCTGAAGCAGTGTGGTTCTCTATCACACAAATGTCCTCAACCTGTCAAACCTTTCTTTCATGGCTGCAGGATGAAACTGGGAGGAAGTAAGACTTCGTTGTATCTCTACAGAAGCTGTTTAAACACACCAAAATAATAAAAATGAGTTATGCTAATATTTTTTTTTCAACAGGCAATTTTTTATTGTTCAGCTGGAGGAGAGAGTTTTACTCTGCCTTTGGAAACAGGAACTTCCCAGAAGGAAGAAACTCCCCACAGCCTACCCACGGCTTAGTCTTCAGGACAAAATCAAACCCCTCCTTTTCCTTCTCTGCAATTGAGGTGCAGTCTTCTCTTTTCCTGTCTGGGATAGACATGATACATTAAAATATGACCTACAACTATATATATGTATTTCCTGCTAGGAACACAGCACCAGTGCTTATGGAAGTGACTGTTTCAGTTCTTATCTTCCAGGGACTTTCAATCTGAAAAGTACTTTTTCCTCACTGTTTTCAAAATCATACACTATAAGATCTCCATAAAAACATGTTCACCATACCCAATTTCAGCTTCTGTGTAGGTGTCAGAGGGACCTGTTTTTGTTGAGTCCTCATACTTACTTGAAATCAAGAGGTATAATTTAGTATTTCTGAGAATTAGGGAACACAGAGAAACTGAAAGTTCAGTTTCCCCAGAGTGAATACATCTTGGAAAGCAGTGTACTTATGATCAGCACTGTTGCAAGGATGATACACATTCATCCTACAGCAAAGAAGCAGGTGTTGAAACAAAAGCAAAACGTGCTCTAGCCAACAGAGGTGTTGAAACAAAAGCAAAACATGCTCTAGCCAACAGAGATATTTTTATTAACTGTCAACACTTCAATCAGAGTGATTAGTCATTGTTTCTTGAATTTTGAAACTGATCTTGAGGCCACTTCAAGTTTGACTGCTCCAGACTCTCAAGACAGAATCACAGAATTCTATCTGTGATTCTTTCTTCAGACAGAAGAGATCTATTGATATTATCTAGGCCAGTCCTCCTGCCCAAACCAGAGTCAGTCACAGGAGGTGGCTCAGGACCATGTCCAGATGGATTGTGATTATCTCTGAGAATGGAGACACCACAACCTATAAGCCAATCTTTCCTGCATCTGACCACTCTTACAATAAAGAAGTGTGTTCTTATACTCAGGTGAAATTTCATGTGCTTTAGTTTGTGCCCATTGCCTTTTGTCCTGCTACTGGCTACCACTGAATAGTGCCTGGCTCTATCCTCTTTGTATCCTCTTTCAGGTATTTACACATATTGATAAGATCCTTCTGATACCACTCTAGGCTGAACAGTCCCAGCTCTCTGCCTTTCCTCATATGAAAGGTGCCCCATTCCCTTTACTACCTTTGTGGTCGTTTATTGGACTTGATCCAGTATGTCTATACTTTTCTTGCACTGGGAACCCCAGCAGTGGGTCTAGCACTCCAGGTGTGGCTTCACCAGTGCTGAGAAGAGAATAAGGATCACCTCCCTCAACCTGCTGGCAAAAGTCCTCCTAATACAGTCTGGGTTGACACTGGCTTTCTTTGTCACAAGGCCATGTTCTAGCTCATGTTCAACTTGGTGTCCACCAAGATCCCCAGATCCTTCTCTGCAGAGCTGCTTTCCAGCTGAGTGATCTCCAGCAGGTAGTGGTGCCCAGAGTTATTCCTCCCTTGGTGTAGGATTTTTCTCTCACTTTCTTGAACTCTGTTGAACATATAAATTTCCTGTAGGCCCATTTCTCCAGTCTGTTGAGATCCCTCTGAATTGTAGCACAAGTCCCTGGCATAGAAGCCACTCTTCCTGTTTCTATGTCACCTGTGAACATCCATGTCATCAGTGAGGATATTAAACAGTACTGGCTCTCGGGTGCACTACTAGTGTCTTGTCTCCACTAGGTTTTGTGCTGCTGATCACCACCTTCTAGGCCTGTCTGTTCAGCCACTTTTCAGTCCACCTCACTCTGTACTTTTCTAACCTGTACTTTATCAGCTTGAGTACAAATAAGGATGTTGCAGGCAACAACATCCAAAGGATTCTTCTCTCAAAATCTGCCTTGATTTCTTCTTCACAATAGTGCTGACATTTCTGTTTTGGTTTGCTTCATTTGAAACTGTTTTTAGCAATTGAGTGCAGTGGTTTGCTTGATTTCTGTTTTCTCTTCTGGTAAGCAAAATGTGACTGCTAGTGTTAAAACCCATTTGCAGTGACGTGCTCTGCAGCACCCCGTCCCTTAGCTCAGGCATGTTTGTGCCCAAGTGCTGTTACTTCCAACATTCAAGGTATGGAATCAAGCTTGGTCCAGGATGTGGGATACCACTGCCACAGGCAGTAGTGCTACTCACCAACCAAGCACAGCTTGCAGAGGTGTTTACATTATATCTAAGGCTTCCAGCTGCAATCTTCAGTTCTAACATCCCTGTAGTGCTTTCTGCATTTTTTGCAATGTGTTAGTAACAAATTAGTGATGTTTGGTACTGATCATGAGTATCATGTGATGCATAACTGGTAGTTTTAAGCTGTGCCTTGAAAATTTTCCACAGATTCTGAACAGAAAGCCTGCACAGTAGCCTAACCTAAAAGGAAGTTATCAAAGGCACAATTTGGCTGGTATTCCCCTGCTATGAGGTGATGGGACTTTTTGGTGTGATGCTTGTGACTTTTGGGACTTCTTGCCCTCAGCTCAGTACTGACAAAGCTCTTTTCTGAAGAGCTCTTCTGAGCATGGGGTCACCAGGTGTTGAGTAGCTCTGCCACATTTCTGAACTACCTATGTTGAAGCAGGCTGTGTTTGGGGGCCTAGATTGACTGCTGCCATTAAGATAATTTCTGCTGCTCTGCTATTAAAATGGAATACAAATGTAAACTCTGGCAATTGTACCATATTTAACTCTTTTATTAATTCCCTGTTTGTCATTGTATTTTCATTAGTTGCCTTAAGCTGTCTTAGTGAGAAATATGATAAAAGTGTCAAGAAAATCATCTGAAAACATAGTATTTTCTCTTGTGTTTTTCTCAGATGGAGTCAGTGGTTACCTGTTACTCTACTTGGTGGATATGTGCCTGGCCACAGTAGGTTAAAAGGAAATCTAACGTGGTGCTGCTAACATTCCACGCTCAGCTCCCTATTCACCTCTCATCATCCACCCTTGCTTTTAAACTCAATAATTTTACCCAGCTGCCTAGCTTCCATGTAAAATTCTGCTGAAGGAGATCTTTCCCACCACATGCAGACTGACATGAGGTGTTTTTATAATTTCCAACTTTCTTTTGGAATTTCAAGTGTTTCTGATTTGCTAAATCTTGTCTTGGGTCAACATCTGGACTCCATTCATGCACATATAATTCCAGGTTCATGCCCCATTGAAGTAAGAGGCTGATTATGCACCTGATCTAAACTTTGTTAGGGTTCAAGATCATTGAATAGTGGAATTCTATGTCTACCCTGAAGGAAAGGGCCAGAAATGGAACTGACTATGATCTGAATGGAGGGGGACCTTGAGCATTCATGTTCTGCATGCCATGCAAGCTCTGCACACCCAATAGTGCTGACAAAGCCTGGCATGATTGGCACTGGATAGAGGTCAGTCCTTTCAGAAATATTTGCTGTATCTTTGTATCTCAACATCTTCTACCTGTGTCTTGGCAGAGCTAGAGCAATGCAGTAACACCAGGCTTTACACACCTTGTTTACAGTTCCCTCTTCTGAAGATCTTTCACTTATCTTCTCAGTCCAAGTTTCTTTTTTGTTTTGTCTTCTCCTTTAAGTTTCCATTTTCATTCAGTCCTTTTTTTTCTAATGAAAATCCACCTCCATGTCAAGAGAGGCCAAAGCTGGAGTGGCATCAACAGGGTGTTTTGTAGGAAATAAGCACTGGGTTACATTGTGAGCTTTTACAGTACTTGTAGCATGGCCTGTTTTTACATTCAGCTTTTGGGATAAGATGTACAAGAGGAGATCATCAGCAAGAGCACAGGGCATAGCAATCAGGACAGACACCTAGTACACAGCTGGCCAAAACTCCCTGGAAAACATGTTTTATTCTGGGCACAAAGGGACCGCTAGCTCTGATGGCATTTAACATGCTGAACGCTGTCTGGTGATTTGGCCTGTAGGAGACCTCACTTAATGTGTAGGAGACAAGCTAGGCAGAGGTGACAGAATCATCCCATTTATTACGAGTGGCCAGAGCATGCCTGGCTGTGTGCAGGAAGCAACACAGACCGGGCTCTGTTTCTTTCCTTTGCCTACCATAAGCAAACTGTCCCAGCTCCTAGGCTGTAGGTTTATTCTCTCTCTGTTTCCAGTCCAATAAATATTTAATTGACCTATGCAAAGTGTGATTACTACAGGAAGAACTGCACTTTATATCTGTTTGGAATGTTCACTGGGGACATGCAATCTCGGTTATTTTCAGGCTGAGGAAAGACCCTAAGTCTAAGCGCTGCTCAGCTGGATCAGGGATCTCAGCTACTGGTGAGTTTGTCCAAAGAGAAGGTCCCTGTGGTGTCACTTTAAAAACCACCTACCTGTTGAGTTTCTCCCTATTGCTATAGTTCAGGGACCTAAATGTTTGGCTAAATATGGGCAGTTTTGGGCTCACTTTGATTTTTACATATCTGGAGCATTTAACAGCTAGAGATGTAGGATGTAGTTAACAGCTAGAGGTGTGGGATGTAGCTGGAAGAAGCACTGGGGACTTTAGAAGTCTCCAAGGCCAGGAGATGGGATACTGAGGAGACAAGACAATAGGCAAATCCAGTGCATGGTAAAAGAAAAGTCAGCTATATTATCCCTTCACAGTTAACCTAGGAAAACTGTTGTTAAACCATGCACTCTCCTATAGCAATTTTTGAGGCAAAGAATTTGAGAGAACAGAAACAATGGAAACGGCAGCAACCAAACAAATTGCATTCTGACACAAGGCTTAGACTTCAGAAGTGCTTACTCCATCCTTAAATCCCTCAGCTTTCATCCTGATCCTCCCTCATTTTTTTCACCTTGTAAAGCCCCAGCTATGTGTGTTTATTTGTATCTGAATATGGAAGCAGCCTGCACACATGGAAATTCTTGTCATATGTCAACTCTTTCTGCAAAATTGCCAAGTAATGTTTAATTGCCAAAAAGCTCTTAGCTGCAAAAGTGTCTGAGTATGATTTCTTAGACTGACACTGACTCTTGGCCAGGTGTTCAATGCTTATTGCTAGGAGAGTGTTTTTCTGTCACAAGGAAGCATTTAAAAAACTGACAAATAATAAATTAAAGAATGTGAGGTAAAAAAAAAAAAACATAAAGAAAGCCATGATTTAGGGACTGTCAGACTGTTCTGTGAAGTTTTGGTGCAAAATTTATTCTCCTACTTATCAAAGCCTTAGTTCAAAATTTGCTTGGTGTTTCTTCTATAGAAGTGTGAAGTGTTCATGACCAAATTAGCTCATGCACATTATGAACTTGGCACAGCTAATTTTTTAAGAGCAAGCTTTCCTCAGAAACCCATTGTCCATTGCTTGCTGTAAATATAATGTTGCTTTTGTCATAAAATCCTGCTCTTGTAATGGGTACTGGAACTCTTGGGATAAAATAAGAAATGGCAGCTATGATCAAAACTGTTGAAGCTGATTATTATTGCTGAAGATGATTGTTATTGTTGCTAGTTTCATTTTGAGATAAATTTCACATGTCCTGACTCACCAAATGTGGAAGGACCTTTAAAGTCTTTAGCAAGTAGCACTTTACAGATTCCAATTTTACTGAACTGGCAGATTTTCTGAGGAGACCAAAACAGTAGAGGGACATCACTAACTCCAGCAAACCTAACTGACATCAATCACTTCATTCAAACTCAGTTACTTTCTATAACTGTGCTAAAAAGATTTGCAATTGATTGATTGCATCCTTCTCTTTCCTTTGGTCAGCAATAACTTTTTTTTTTTACATATGGCATGTACATATGTATATTGCTATGTGACTGTAGAAAATTATTTTCTGTCATTGACTGTTTGTAATTTGTGGGTTTGTGGGTTTTTTTTGTTTGTTTGTTTGTTTGTTTTTTAATCTCATCTGTGGCATTTTTTTACCCACAGTCTAATGCCTATTTTCAAAAGCCAAAATAAATCCACAATGATTGTTGTCAGACATGTCTTGCTGCAAAGAGGTTAATAGTATACTAAGCTGCATAAGAGAAGTGCTGACAGCAGGTGTGGTTCTTCTCTACTCAGCACTGGTGGAACCATCCTGGGCAGCTGTGCTCCTCAGTACAGAAAAGACATTGATATACCAGAAAGAGTCTAGTGAAAGGCCACAAAAATTAAGGGACAGGAACATCTCTCCTATTAGGAAAGACAGAGAGTGCTGGGGCTGTGCAGACTAGAGGTGAGTAGGCTCAAAGGGTGTTATCAATGTATATTGATACCTAGAGGAGGATGTAAAGAGGATGGAGCCTGGCTTTTTTTTTCAGTGGTGTCCAGTGACAGAACAACAGGCAAATTTTCAAAATGAAATGCAGGAGATGTCATCATTAGGATACATTGCTGCTAAAATCACTGAACACTGGCACATGTTGGCCAGTGAGACTGTAGAGTCTCTATTCTTGAAGGTATTCAAAAGCTGTCTGCACGAAGTACAGATGACTCTAGAAGACTCTTTTTGAGCAGGGAGGTTGGACCAGATGATCTCCAGAGGTTCCTTCCAACTTCAGCCTTCCTTCCTTCCACCCTCAGCCTTTCTTCCTCCCTCTCTCCCTCCTTCCCTCCCTCCCTTTCTTCCTCCCTCCCTTTCTTCCTCCCTCCCTTTCTTCCTCCCTCCCTCCCTCCCTTCCTCCCTTCCTTCCTCCCTCCCTCCCTCCCTCCCTCCCTTCCTCCCTTCCTTCCTTCCTCCCTTCCTTCCTTCCTTCCTTCCTTCCTTCCTTCCTTCCTTCCTTCCTTCCTTCCTTCCTTCCTTCCTTCCTTCCTTCCTTCCTTCCTTCCTTCCTTCCTTCCTTCCTTCCTTCCTTCCTTCTGAATTCTTCCCTTCCAAATTCCTTCCTTCTGAATCCCTTCTGAATTCCTCCCTTCATTATGAATTCCTCCCTTCCAGATTCCTTCTGATTCCTTCCTTCCTAATTCCTTTCAAGTTACTTCCGAGTTCCTTCCTTCCAAATTCCTTCTCTTTCTTTCTATCCCTTCCTTCTTCCCTCCCCCCTCTCCCTTCTTCTTATATTTGTTTAAGAGAAGCTTCCTGGAAAGTTTCCTGACCTTCCATAAAACAAATAAGAGAGATAATAAATTGTCCTTCTTTTCCCTGTTTCACTGTCGTGTGTGATACTTATCTTCTGTCAGACTTTGCTGTAGTCCCATGAAGGCCACAGTTAACTTTGGCAAGCATTGTATCAGTGACTCAGTCTCCCCTGGACCCAAATCAGAGTAGAGACTGGAATGTCAAGCCCCTAAATTAGAAATTATAAAATTATGAAAATGGAGAAAGGAAAGGGGTTAAAAATATTTATTCTTGGTAGGATTCAGAGAAGCCTCTGACCTTGGCCTCTTTGCTTAGAGAGGACACTGTCCTCAACTTGATTATGAGATGGAGCTGAAATGCAATGTAACAGTTATTCCAAATATCTGTTGCCAGGAAGCAGATGACATACTAAATTGCTCTGTAGATTGAGTGCTTAATTCAGTGATTTCCTGCTGCAGCAGTTGCCAGTATAGAGCCATTTTGTCTTTTTTGGCAAAAGTGGCTGCTTTTGGACGGCTGTCTCCAGTAGTCTTTCCTATGCTTCCTGTTGTAGGAAGGCCTGTTTCCTGCCATGAGATTTCTGATTAGGCTCTGCACTATTTTAGTCTGCAAAATGCCTAGGTAGCAGGTTACTTCTCTGCATTTGATACTGATTTGTGGGAAGTGAAGGCAGATCATAGTCGGGCCACAATAGAGCATCCAAGTCCTTTGAGAAATCTAAAAAAAAGCTGCAGCTCGACTGAAAAGAACTGATGCTTAAAGTAGTATTCAAAGGTACAATGGAAATCCAAGTATTTATTTTTTTTTAGTGAAGTTTCACTCTGTTTGTTTCTTTTGGGTTTGGTAACCAGGGTCTGTCAGCTTCACAGTGTCTTTTTAAAGTATCTCACAAGGTTAGTTTTCTGCCTTTAATGTTCACAGGATCTCCTGGTCCAGATCCTTTGTACAGAGATAAAGATGTTTTCCACCTCCTACTTGGCATATTGTAGACTCATGTTTTGGAGTCTGCTGGTGGTGGGGATGGGAACACAGTCCTGACATAACTGGGAAGAATTTGCAGCTATATAACTTACTTCTTTTGATATGGGAGTGTGTACTCAATGGCTGGTACTAGATAGGAGTTAAAAGGCCTTTTATCCACCCCTTATAGCCACAATAGTAAGGTCCTATTCTACATCTGAACAAATTATTAGATAGTATTGCTTAAGTCTCCAGATACCTTTGAGTAGTTACAAAAGTCAAGAAACAAAGTTTTGTCCTGACTGTTATTTGTAGCATTGACAGGGAAGAGAACTTGTGAAGACCAAAAAAATTTACTTTGGAATATTGTTTCATTCATATGTTTTGTTAATTCATTCTATTTCCTCCATGCTGAAAAGTTTGCTACATGCCTGGCCACATGTCATTGTTGCAGCTGACCATAGGATAAGTGCCCTTGAATTCTTTGTTTCCAGTACAAGTTAGTGTTCTCTAAAGCAGTCATGCAATGCCTATTGCTTGCTCTTGACCTTGTGTTTTCCATATTTAGGAGTGAGGAGACAGATAGTGACTTCAATCAACCTGGAGTTCATGTTTCCATGGCCTTACAATGTAAGAAAATATGGTGCTGCTCCTCTGGATTGAAGCACAGTACATTCTTTCTTTAGGCATGTTTCCCATTCCAATCATTCACTTTTTCTTTTGTTTTCTCGTTGTTATTTTATTCATCTTCCTTTTGAGAATCCCAACCTCTTTTTCCTTTATCATGCTTCATTGCTCTTTACTTCCCTGCTCAGATGATGGAAAATATGAGTCTTTTCTGGATGCAGATCTATCTGAAATATCCCTTAATTTTCTTAAAAGACCGTGAAGAAGTTAACTGCCACACTCCTTATGTGTGCTTTTTATAAACCAGGTATTTAGGCAGAGGCCAGGAAATTTGAAGGTAACTTGACACTGCACCTGTGGAAAAGTGCGGAAAGTGATGCAATTCTGTGGATCTGATGGAGGCATGCCTTCACTCTGGAGTGCCAACAGCAGATGTGCTCAGCTTGACTGTGATGGTCTTTCAGTGAAAAGTGTCCCCATAATGTAAGTGAAATCCCCAATACGTTAGAGGATCTGAGTGTATATTCTTCTAGGATGAGGTACCTAGCAGAAAGAGCTAAAAATCACATTCAGTAAACTATTCCAGAAGGTCACAAGTTCAACAGTACCCTCCTTTGCCATATGTTGTAGCTACAAGTCCAATATAACTTACACAATATAGTAGGGCCTCTGCATTCATTTTGGGATTTGAAAGGGTAGGCCAAAAATGAGTTTTAAACTGTAAAGCCTCAGACCAGCTGCAGAAGTCATCAGTCCTTGAATCAACATAAATTGCAAAAGGTTTTCCTAGGTTTTCGGCTCTAATGTTCTGAAGTTCTGCTTTAATGTCAACATTTCTGGGTCAGAGGAGGCCAAGCATAAGGTGTTCTTTTTGCTTTGTTGCTAGATTCCTGGACAGTCAGTATTTACTACTGACAGGTCACCAGAGTCCCACCTGCCCTCTTGTATGACTCGCTCCTTGAATCCCAGCCCCTTGACAGCCATGCTTTGATGGCTGGTCAGAAATCCTGTAAGGTCTTTGTCCCTTCTGCCTCCTTGATTCCAAAGAGACAGTGGACCATAAGGCTAAGAAATGTGGGCATTGCTCTTGAGGGACAGTGGTTGGCATGGGGTTTATGGCATGTACTTGTTTGAGCAAGTTACCAGTGTGCTATTAACACGCCTTACACCACAGTATGTGTCACTATAGCAGAGCACAAGCTGCACGTTGCAGTCCAGTCAATCAGTCCTACACTCTAGTTCAGGGTCTGGATAGGATTACTGGCATTACCATGGACATTTCTCTTTTAGGCTGAACAACTGTAAGGGAGGTCAGAGGAGATCAGCATATCACTGTCAGATAAAAGCAGCGGTATGAGAAAAAACTGGGGAAAACCAATTCAACAAAAAAATGGAAGGTCCATGATCTGGCTTGGGAAAGGATCTTGCAAAGAAGGAGATTATTCTTATTTGCTATCAGGGAAAGAGGCAGCAGGGTAAAATTGCAGAAATGACAGTCAAATTGTGAGAGGAAAAATACAGCCTTCTGAGTCAGCTGAGCACTCTTGCTTGGAAGTACTGTCCTATGCCAAGTGCCAATCAATATTTTCTGTTAGCTGCCTTTGTGTGCCTGTCTAATCTCCTCTGGTATCTTAGGCTTGGCTTCCATCTCCCCTTCTTTCTGTCTCTGTTAACGTCATCAGTATACACCTGCAGCTAAGTAAATGTTAACTCTAACAACAGTGTGTTCTTTTAGAGCAAACCACCTGTCCATGCAGCCAAGGCTGCCTCTGCAGAAAGTGTTAATCAGAAATACTTCAGGAATCATGGATTTGGTCCCCTGGTGCAGTAAAGCAGATCAGCTACTCTGTAAGTGATCCATGACAGGACAGCCTGACTAGAGTCCTAGCTTTTGGCCTTCCTTCTGTGGATATAGTTAGATGGTTGAGGAATGGTGGGGTCAATGTGATCAAGGACAGGGATTGTCACTTTCTTGTTAAAGGCAGGATTCAGAGTTTCTGACTCTTTTTGCCACATATCCTTCAGGACCACCATCCTAGGAATCTCCTGTAGGTCTTTGACTTCCTCGTGTCACATCCCTGGTACTGCTTGCCTCCTCCTGTTCTCTGCATTGCCTGGCACCTTGGAGTTAAGCTGTCCTTTGAACTTACTATTTTGCCACAGTTCAGTCCTGTCCTCTCCAAGAACAGAACATGTGGTGTGCACTTTTTTTTTTATGTTGGTCAGCTTCACAGCCAAAGTATATTTCAGTCTAGGTGTAAACTTATAACCCTGTGGATACCTTTCCCTAATTGCCCTGATAGAAACATATGTCATAGATATGAAGCAGTTTATTTTCCTTTCACTTAGGGGACAGGCAGTGTACAGCTGTGATTGTGGGAGAACTTGTGCATAAGTTGGTGTTTTGGAGGAGAAAACAGGCAAAGGAATTGCTGTTGGTGATTTGTTGAGCTATGCATATAGTTTGGCTAAGTCATATTTCTCTGTTTCAGTAACAAAATCCTGTGAAGTAAAGAGAGAGTAAACTGTTTTACTGGACTTCTGAGCAGTATCGATACCTTCATCTTCTTTGCCTCAGAGAAAAGTAGGCCCTGTGGATCTCCAGGGAGGGAATTAGTATCTGACTTATGAGACTTTTAATATTTAATGGTGATTGCTAGGCTTGAATTTATAACTTCTGTGTTGGAACAAAACAGCAGGGGGAAAATCCCCATATTTGTAATAAAATTAATAAAAACTGAATACCTTCCACACAAAAAAGCTCAACAATGGCTTAAAGAATACATGCAAAACCAGACAGAACTGAATTGTCAAGCATTGTGTTTTGATGAAATTTCAGCCTATGGTGAGTGTTAATCAGTATTTGCTGCTTACTTGCAGACTTATTCGATACCTTATTGCCAATATATCAAGCTTTGCTTACATCCACCCTCTTATTCTTCTTCATTAACGTCACTAATCTCCACTTGAATTCCTTACAAGGAGAAAGACAATGTACCAGTGTGCAGTAAGTTCAAAGAGTACTTGTCACCATGGCTGAGTGTTAACGTAAATCAGCAGGGTTAATATGTAAGCTTATTATTTGACTTCAAATGTGAATGAAGTCCTAGCTGGTACCATACAACTTCAGACAGTTTTTTCCGTTCTTGCATGTTGCCAAAACACAGAAGGAGCAAAGATTTTCCCCACATGACACTATGTTTGGTAGGGGTTTGTTTGTTTTTGGTTTTGTTTTTGTTTTGTGTATTGTATTTTTTTTTTTCCAATGAAAGATCAGGTGTGACCCACAGTCAGTTCTTTCTCCCTAGTCTGCAGAAGTTGAGGAGCTCTGGCACTCACAGCAGAACAGGCATTTATTTAGGAAGAGAAAGGAGGTGTTATTGCCTGGGGTCTTATGATCTGCCAAAGGACAGCAGAGCAAACTAGACTGTGTGCATGAATGCTGATGGACGGTCAAAGAGGAGTTATTTTTCTGTGTAACCCACCAGTCTTCGAGAGAGGAAAATATGAGATCTGAAAACGGCATTGTATCACACTTGATCACAGTGTGATATGTTTCCTGCTCACCTCAATGTACAACTTAGAGACCTAAAAGAAAATTTTATGTATTTTATATAATTGTAAAGGTGTCGAACCTCAGTTTCACTCTTCCTTCAAGAAAAAAAAAAAAAAGAAAAAGAACAAAAAAAGTTTGTTACAGCAGAGGAAATCACAGGTCCTGTAAGTACAGGTTTCTATTCATGGTGTCATGATTCACAGGAGGGAAACTAATGCACCTGGACAAACTTCCAGGCCTGTAAGGAAGAGAGGGAAGGCTGAGAGAAATCTAATCTGGCTTCAGGCAGCATGGCTGTAGGGTAGTGATGATGGAGAGGCAGCTGCAGTGCCTCCAGAGCACAACAATACAAATAAGAGCCACATTGAGGACCTTGGTACACAGGGTAAGTTAGCAGCTTTCTGACATTCCTCACTTCTGGGTTAAATAGGGAGGTAATTGGTTTGGGAAAATTCATCTTCACGTGGTTGAGGACACCTGAGAAGTCCAGGGCTCTGACACCAAGCTCTGCTGCAGATGATAGCCAGCAGGGAACTAGGAGAGGAGACGGTCACAGTTGGCACTATTAGTTCTGGAGTGGGTGCAATGACCTCTGGGGCTGTCTGGAGATGAGGATGCTGGATATGAATGAAACCTTGATGTTTCAGCCAAATTATCATGTGGAAAAAGTCCAGCAGGACAGGAACAGGCCTAGGAAATGCAAGATCTTGCTGCCCAAGTCTCTGGTCATTACACAAATAGTGGTCAGTGTAGACATGATTAAAAAACAGTATTCTAAAAGAATCCAGCATTATAAGTCACAAAAGATCTCAATCTCTTTTAAAAATACTGTTTCTCCCATGGTACTGGTTTATCACTGCCAGCTAGCTTATTAGTGCAGGATCACTGATTGACACTGACATATATTTAATCAAAGCAAAGCATGCTTTCAATGCATTTTAATCTCTTTTTATCTCTTCCTTCCAGTCCTTGTAAAAAGTTATATAAAGTTTAGAAACGGATATAATGAAAAGTGCAGGAAAATGTTAGGTCCCCTGTAATAAGACAAGAGCCATTCAGCTAATGTTGAGTGGTAGCAGAGGTTTATTGAAATCAAGGGATACTACATAGTTATTCACACCATTGATATTCTTTGGCTTCCACTAGGCATCTGAAAAAAACATCACAGTATCACAGTATATCAGAGGTTGGAAGGGACCTCCAGAGATCATCAGGTCCAACCCCTCTGCCAGAGCAGGATCACTTAGGGTAGTCTGCACAGGAATGCATCCAGGTGGGTTTTGAAAGTCTCCAGAGAAGGAGACTCCACAACCCCTCTGGGGAGCCTGTTCCAGTGCTCCTTCACCCTCACTGTAAAGAAGTTTCTCCTCATGTTGAGGTGAAATCTTCTATGTTCAAGTTTGAACCCATTGTTCCTTGTCTTATCACTGTGAACTACCAAAAAGAGCCTGGCCCCCTCCACTTGACACCCACCCCTCAGATATTTATAGACATTGATCAGATCCCCTCTCAGTCTTCTCTTCTCCAGACTAAATAGACCCAGGGATCTTAGTCTCTCTTCGTAGAGGAGATGCTCAAGTCCCCTAATCATCCTTGTGGCTGCTACAATGTTTTTCCTGGTTAGAAGTAAATGAAGATAGTGGTCCTAGTGACAAAGAGAAATCTACAATGAGTAAGTTTCAACAGTGCCTTTTCCAGTTTGCTGCACTAATGTTTGTCTTGCAGGGTTGTGCAGCTAGTGCTGAGAGTTTGGGATCTGATCTTGCGTTAAGGCACCCATTCTCTTCTCACTTAGTAGCTCACATTTAAAAGAGAACTTAATCTGTTCTACCACTGCAAGAAGTTATCTTATATATGTGTTATATATGTGTGAGGACGTATATATATATATATATATATATATATATATATATATATAGTGGTAGGACTAGGGGGAATGGAATAAAGCTGGAAGTGGGGAGATTCAGGCTGGATGTGAGGAAGAAGTTCTTCCCCATGAGAGTGGTGAGAGCCTGGAATGGGTTGTCCAGGGAGGTGGTTGAGGCCCCATCCCTGGAGGTGTTTAAGGCCAGGCTGGATGAGGCTCTGGCCAGCCTGATCTAGTGTGAGGTGTCCCTGCTCATGGCAGGGGGATTGGAAGTAGATGAACCTTGTTGTCCCTTCCAACCCTGAGTGATTCTATGATTCTATGATTCTATATCACGTATATCAATGGGCCAACGTTATTTAAAGAGCTAAGAGAAATATTTATGATGGATCAAACAAGGAAAATACTTGGAGATCAGAATGCAAAACCAGCTCATTTAAGAATTTATAGTGACATATTTTTCATATTTTTCTTGTATCATGAATAATTGCTTATCCCCAAAATGTGCATTTTATAAGGCTGTCCATTTGTTTGGGACTTTGAAGAAAAATGCAAATCTTTCAAAGGTCACTTAGGAGTTCTTCCAAGCCAGACAGGAGAAGTGTTTTCCCAATCTCCTCTGATACACGGTGAAATCAAGTACTCTGAACCAAGGCTAAATCCACCAGAGTTTAAACACTGTTTTAAAGTAATTTGTTGGTTTAGAGCACTATGTGGACTGCATACTGGAACAGAGCAGAAGAGCATGACACAGTCAGCTGTTAGGTTCAGCAAAGCTATTACCTCGTGGCTGAAAATATCAGATACTAGTTTATCATGCCATGTCAGGGTCTTGCTGGGATGAAAACTGGGCCATTCATGAAGTGCAGGTGAAGCCAGTGCTGCATGGTTTTGTTTCTTAAGGGGAAGGCACTACCACAAACTATGTTCAGGTGAGCTTTTTTGTGCCAATAACTCTGCTTTTGGATAATAGGGAGCTTGAGCTATTTTGTTTCTAAAACCACATCTGGATTTATGGATTTATTGCATATTTCACAAGCTGTAGATTGTATTTCAAAATCACATGACCAATGCTCTGGATCTAAGTCCCAGAATTTGCTCTGCCTATGCCAAAACTTCTAGTTTGACCTGACCAAGTCATAATTCTCTTCTCCTAAATAAAGAAAATTGGCTTGGCAGGTGTTTTGATCAAGGTGTTTCTGGGGAATATGGGTGTAAGGCTCTAGGAAAGAGGTTGGGTTGGCTTTTCTTTCTGTCCATGCAGCAGAACTGTCCCAGTGCACTGTTTCTAAGGACTTTGGGTATGGAACATTGAAAAGAGGTCAGCATAGGCAGGGAAGTTAATTCTGGTGATGTAAGGGTCAGATTTTCATACACACACTGAATTTGATGCCATAGTTATGCACATATGTACTCAAGTGGATGCAATGAAACATGTCAAAACCTCATCCTTCCCAACACCAGAGATACCTTGGCACTCTGATACCTAGCCAAAGGAAAATCTGCACTCCTTATGCTCATCTTATAAAATCCTAAAAGAATATTTCATTGCTCTGATCAAGCTACTCATTTCATACTTCAAAAGCTGCCACAATATTGTTGTTATCATTATGACAAAGGTCAATATCTTCTGAATGGAAATCTGTGTGAGACAAGGATAGAACATTGCAGGTTTTGGTGCACCAGGGCTGAGAAGATCACTGCTGTCACAGAGATCAGTCTGAATTTCTTCTGCTGCTTGTAGCATCTTTTTTTTTTGCTGTTTATACAGGTATTGAAAATGAAGGAAGAGGGGCCAGGTGTTAATTGCTTTCTTCACAGTTTTTAATGAAGTGTAAACAGCAAAAAGACCTTTTCCAAACATCCTGCTAGATAATTGGCCACCCACAACTGCAGAACCGTTTAAGGTCTTCCCTGCTACCCTGTTACATCAAAGAAATGGAACAGCAGGATGTATAATTATAGTTGCATTCAACACCAGCATCATCTCTGTTAGCAGTGGGAGCCAGGAACCCAGAGGAAAGCAACCTCTGCTCAGGCAGCAGGGTGACATTGCAGTGTTTAGGGTATGATGGAGGAAATGGATCTGTCTAGGACACAGTACCACTCCATCTGCTGATAGAAACTGCTTCAGAACTTTATCTGCTTGTCTCATTGCACTCAGCACATTGCCATTAAAGAAGGGGAGAATCAGGCCTATTCACACAGGTAGAGGCAAGTAATTGAAAACCCACCTGTACATTGACAACCTATGTAAGTGGCTGACTGAATGACCTATCTATGAAAAGTAGAGGCTTTTCCCTAGCTACTCCTTATTTCCCAGTAAATACAGTCTGAGCCACCTTTGTCACTTCATTTATTACAGTCACTGTAGTTACCAACAAATTTCATGGAATTGGTGAAACTTAAAAGTGTAGCACTGAAAACAAAATAATATCTTAGATATCAGATACTTTTCACTTTCTGTATATTTGTACAAGCAAACCAGTTCCTTAACCTTGAAAATTGCAGTAAAATATTTTCTTTTAATTTTGACCCAATCTGGAACATGCTGTGACTATTTGGAGGGTACTCACTTGTTTTTCTTTTCATTGACTGTCTAACTGTCCTATTTATTTACAACAAACAGCAATAGCAGATGCAGTACGAAACCCAAATGATTCTGTCTCTGTCTCAGGCATTTTACAGTCTGAATTATGGAGGGAGAAACAGGCACAGAAGTGCAAAGTAACAAGTAGACACAGCATCTACATCTTGACAAATTACTTTTTTAGACTATATAAACAGCAACAAAGAGTTTTTAGAAGAGTCTAGAAGAGGAGAGCTTTGCAGAGTGTGTAGGAAGATGTTTCTAGGCATGGGGACAAGTTTGAGAATACAACTCCTAGGTGGCATAAGTTGCTAGCAATACATTTTGGAAGAAAGAATCATCAAGTCATTAATGAATGAGAGATTCTAAATAAGGTCACTGAATTGCAAAATTGCTGAGGTGGGGAGGGACCTCTGGACATCATCTAGTCCAACTTCCCTGTTCAAGCATGGCTGGTGAGAATATTTTGGTCAGGACTGTGTCTAGTTAACTTTTGATTATCTCCAGGGATGCATATTCCACTTCTCTGGGCAACCTCTTCCTGAGTTCAACCAATCTCACAAGAAAGTGTTTTCTAATGTTTAATTGTTGCATTTCAGTCTGTTTCCATTGCCTCTTTTCATGCTTCTGGGTACTACTGAGAAGGGTCTGAGAGGAGTCTGAGAAGAGGTATGGTCTGTGAAGACATATAAAGGCAAAAACAACCTGTCTCTATTGTATATGTTAGAGAAAAGGAGGAAGAGTAAAACATATCTCAGACAAACACAAGCCATGGGAGAATAAGCTATTAAAATCAGTGGAACAAGACATACTTGCCCTTGGGAGAGCTAAGGATGTTGAGATGTGGGATTTGAGAACTACTGAGATGTGAGAACTTAGTAGAAGATTTTAGCTGTGTGGCTGGCTTTCAGAAAGGCCTTTAGAAAGCAGCCTGGATCACATGGCAGAAGTCATGTCAGTTAGGAGGGCAGAGGAGAAAGAAGGGAGGAGGCATGGGAAGTGAGGACAGGGGAAGGGAGGGGAAGGAATGAGATTTTTTTCTGTTACTATTTGACAGAGCTCCATTGCTAACTGTTGTGATAAGTAGTTTATGTGCAGTGGATTTATTTTTCCCCCCAGTTCTAATATTATTGTTTCTATATTTCCCTTTACCCAATGGAAAATCCTAGTCCAAATTGTTGGCCAGAGAGGCTCCATATTTCATTTAAAATAAGGAAGACTAGATTTGTTTTCATGGCTCTCCACATGTTTTCCTCAAAGTTGATGGAATTACGTGTATACATAAGGGGCAAAATAATGCCTATTTGTTATAGACATAAAAGTGAGGGTTTTCTAATAATCTACTTTTGTTTTTACTCTTGAGTCTTTAAAGAAAAAGAAATAGCTAAGCTGATTTAAATTAAATTTTACAAAGCATATGCTCCTGGGCAGAAATCTTATAAATCCACTTTCAGCCCAAAGCACATTTTTATGGTTGAGCTATAATAAATTACTCAGAACAGGGATTCCACTGGAATTGCTTACAGAGTATGGTAGCACGAAAGATATTATTGCTATAAAGCTTCACAGTAGTGTTTGAATTTGGTTGACAGAACCAGCAGGACCATTTTTATTTAGTTTGACCTCTCATCACAAAAACCTACTAGAGTCTCATGCTACAGAGACTAAAACACAGCCAAAACTTCAAAGCATAATAATGATCAAAAATAATAAAATATGTCCCAATGCTATAATCCATTTGCTGCACAAACATGGTCATTCTGAGTGTCTTTGCACAGGGAAAAAGGGGAAAAAAGCAAAGTATTTTTGAAGTTCATCAACAGTTAAAAGCCAAGGTGATCTGCAATGGATAAGGGTTTATCTAGCAGATGCCTGTTAGCTTACAGTGAAACTCATTGTGCAAAATAGGATAATCTGTCTGGTGGTTACACAACATAATATTGTGTGGCAATGCAGACATATACCAAGAGGATAGCAGATGACAAGGAGAGTTAAAAAAAAAACAAAAAAGAAATAGGAGAAAAGTACAGACATCTGATGATTATGCAAAAGTGCATGTTAAAGGACTAGTGATAGGGGTACACTATTGGAATGAAATGTTTACATAAAAACTTCCTTATACATATGCCTCTGTGTCCTTGGGGTAGGTTGCCAGGTTATTTAATGACCTAGTTACTCTTGTATCAAATCAAAGGTGTGGTGTCTTTCACATAAGAGAAGTATGATGGCTACTGAAATTGGAAGATCTTTTTCTGCCTTATCTAATGAAAGCATCCCAGTCTGACTTTTGGGAGTGGAGATAGGGTCACACAGGAAAAGGTGTCAGAGGGAAATTGTAGACCATGTGGCTGCATTCAATAGTCCCCTATGCTTGCTATTCTCCAAATTAGAGACAGCAACTGGTACAGCTCCAAGTATCAACAGCTTGAATATAAACTGCCTGTCCTGCATCTCAAATATAGCAAATCTCTGCTTTGGTCTTGGCACACCACCATAGTAAAGGTAAAAGAGTACATACTTTTCTTCTGTAATCCTTGATACATGTGATGCAAAGTGTTGAAGTTGGGTGAAAGTCAGTCTGAGCAGTGTGCCATTCACACTAAAAGATAAAGATGTTGTGACCACAATGGATTTTAGCTAAGGAACTGTGTTTCTGGTAGCTCTCACACATGACTGGAAGTGAAAGACAAGAGAGTAGGATGATATATGCACTGCTGGGATGCATGGAGGGATGTACTTTTGTGAGGAAAATAGAAGCTTTTAGAAGAAAGCCAGATTCCCTTTCCTTGATGTGATACCAAGTATGAGAGAGACAACAAATTGGAGTAGGTGGAGCATGGGTGATAACTGTGGTAGGTTAAGGGAAATCAAGAGTTAATTGGTATAACCACAAAGAAGAGTCCTCCAGAGGCTAGAGAGAGTCCCAGGGGGACAGGCAGTTCATCCCAGGATATTGTAATCTGTTATTCTATTCCATTTCCCTCTATTTCTCTATTTAAGGAAATGTACAGCCAGATCTCTCTCTCTCTGCTCTTCGGTCAGGTTGATAGGTTGGACTTGATGATCTTGAAGGTCTTTTCCAACCTGGTTAATTCTGTGATTCTGTGTGATGTGCACATGGTTTGTGGGGGAGATGGTTTTCTCTTGGCCTTGGCTGGCAGGGAATTTTTAGCTACACCATGAGGCCTGGTGAAGTCTGTGGTAGGTCTGAGTTTAGTGGAGGGGTGGTTTGTCCTGCTGAGGCTGAGTGGAGGTTTCTGGAAGGCTCTGAAAGGTTTTGGTCTGGTTGGCCCAGGTGTATTCCTTTTACCTGAATGACTTTTGTATAGATTTGTAAATAGAATTTCCATTTGAACTTCCAACACAGTGTGGAGCAATTTATTATTTTTAAAAATTTACTCCTGGGAAGGGGTAAAACCTTTCTGTCCTTTTGCCCTGGGCAGCTTGTGGCTCAAAAATTGGACAATAATTTTATTGTGATGAAAGGAAAGGGCATTTTCTTATCTTCATGTCTGAAGAATCTTTCAAATGGTCAATAAAGACAACAAAAGAGATGATCAGATTAGTCTGAGGAAAGGTGCACCAATGTTATGTCCCTGACTGAAAACCATGAGGGGGCATGGAATCAGTGTGTTTTCAAATGAAAAAAAGCATGAAGTGAGACAAGAAGAGTCTGTCAATCATATATATATATATGGGATAAGTTCTTTGAACAGCTTCTCTCTGTTATTTCAAAGGGCTCTGAAGTATAATGCAGTAGCAAGGGTTAAATAACAGTGCACAGTGGTGATGCAGGAAGGCTGCTTGACTCTATCTCTTCTGTAAGTGCTATTGACTCAATGAACCTGTGAGATGAATGGTAGTGAAGGAAGAGGTTAGTTGGTGCCTGCAGGATGAAATGAAGAGCTAGCCAGATCTGTTTTCCTGCTCAGTGAGCCAGAGAAAACTGCCAGGATGATGGGAACTTGAACCACCCATGGATGACAATGTAAACCCAACTCCAATCAGTAAGATATCTCTCAGTCCTTGCCATCAGCATTTATGACTCTTTGGAGGGAATTCTTGGCACTGTGGATGGTGGAAATACATATGGAAACATTTCAAACATTTTCTCATTCAAATATCTCTGCTGCTTTAAATTTTTTGCCCAGCTCTCAGAAAAAGAGAAGCCACATGTCACTGCAGGAGGATGCCTTTACTTATTTGGTTATTTATTTATTTGAACAGATGTCTCTGAAAATGTGTAGGTAAGGAGGTATTGTTGGCTGTCTAGTGAAACACAAAATTCCAAGCTTGGCTTAAGTTGCTAGAGAAATACTATGTAGGAAAAAGTAATTCCATTTTCCCAAGGAAATGGGATTTTAAAAGGTGTTCTGGGCTCTAAATATGTTTATTTTATTTGAAACTTGTAGTACAGTTCCTGCAAGGTGCTTTTCCTCCCCCTTGCTTCAGATAGATACAAAATAAATCAGCAAAAACTTGGGAAAATCACACCTCTATATACCACGTCCCTTTCCTTGACAAGGGAGGTGGTTGAGGCCCCATCCCTGGAGGTGTTTAAGGCCAGGCTGGATGAGGCTCTGGCCAGCCTGATCTTGTGTGAGGTGTCCCTGCCCATGGCAGGTGGGTTGGAACTAGATGATGCTTGTGGTCCCTTACAACCCTGACTGATTCTATGATTCTAATCTTTCACACTCTGGTAAAGATACTGTGGCTGAGATGAAGCATGTGTACAAGAACAATGAGATCATAGTCACAGTCCATAACTCCTATTTTCATACCCTTTCAAAGCTGCTTCCTCACAATCCACAGCACAGGATAAAGAGACATCAGTACACAGTGGGAGAACAAGTTTGTGAATGAATGCAGGTGGGCATGTGAAAAGCAAGCAGCTGTGTATGCACTCCTGCTCTTTGCTGGGCCTCTGCATAGTCAGAGCTGATTTGAGGGTACTGTAGGGACACCAGATGAAACCAGGGGGGGGTCTCTGCAAAACCTGGGAGTGGGTTTCTCAGGCCCCTTGACACAGGCTGCTTTTTCATATGTGCTCTACAAACTTAAAATGAAAAACTCTCAAGGCCATTTTTCTTCTGAGGGTTACTAAGGTTCATCCTCTGACCCTAGGGAAAACACTGTATGAATCTGTTACATTCAAAAAGTTTTTTTGCAATCCTTTCAAAAAGAGATCATCTATTGTGCTTAAAGGCAGAAACTGAGTGAATATGTAGGCAGAGATTGAGTGAATGTCTGAAAAACAAGCATTTAAAAGCCCTGAATTTCCACTGCAGATGACTAAAGCATTTTTCCTCATTATATGAATATTTGAACATTTTGCAGAAGGCTACTATTAAGAACATTCCATAATCTGAGGGATTTTAATGCAATGAGAGCTTTAAAGAATCAGCAGACTGCTCCAGAGGTTTCTTGAACAGAAGATTTCAGTTTCAGGGAAACAGAAAGATACATCAGCTTACTTCATTGGTATTTTTTGTTCTTTCTTTCTTGTTCAATAATTGAAATGAGAAAAACTTCTGCTCTCTCGTCAGACATTTCAAATGTTCTGCATTGTGCATATTTAGGAATGGGAGCCCCATGCACTTACTGTCTGACATGCTGTCTGAGATACTACACTCAAACACAACCTCCTGAAAAGCAGAGCTGAGCCATTGCTGCTCAGGATATCCAGTGCTCTTTAGGAGTGTGATTGAGATTGAAAATCTTGTCTTGAGGAAACAGGGAAAGCCTCTCCTTAACAGTTATTTAATCCTGGTCCTCTTCCACAGTAAAGCACTGATAAAGTCATGTTACAGGGGGCTGGACTAGACACTCTCCAGAGGACCCTTCCAACCTCTATCATTCCATGATTCCGTAATGCAGCAAATTAGCACTGACAAGCTTAAGTGAAATTGTGACAGCGAGACAGTGTTAATACCTTGTGCAGCCCTTGGTGGTGAAATGAGAGAGGCAGTATCAACCATAGAAAACAGATGAGCTTAACTTTTAACTTGAGCTTCTTGTGAATAATCAGTCTTTCCATTTGCACTTACAGGTTCAGTGTCCTCTGCAGCTCCCATTATTGCCTTTCTCCTCTCCCTCACTGCCTGGCAGAACCCTGAGGAGATATGGTAACACTAATCTTTGAATCTTTGTTATTTAGTAACTAGTTAATGTCATAGGAATCAAATGCCTTTAAGAAACTCTCCAGAGAAAAGAATATGACCCCTGCATACTCTGAGACCCATTCAGTGCATGCAAGGCCGCCCTGGGTGCTGCTGGGCATGAGGCTGCCAGCAACCAAGGGTCAGGTCACACTGCTGTGAAAAAGAAGGGGGGAGACAAAGCAAAAAAAAAAAAAGAGACATATTACAAAGAGACTCTCACAAAAATATTGTTTTCTTCTCTGTAAAAAAATGATCTTGGAATGCAACCAGTTTAGAAGGAAAGCGTGGAGGTTTATTCAATAGGCAGATTTTGGTGCAGAAATTCTGGCCCAGATACAAGAATACCCAACCCCTTCTGTGAAAGAAATGCCAGCCCAGGGCAGGCACTGCCTCCATGTAACCTTGGCTTGTCAGCATTCCTTCCTGGCACCCCAGGCAAACACTGTCCCCTTGACCCTGAGGACGGTGCATTTTGCTTCTCTCTAGCCCCACAGAAATGCAGGCACATGAAGTGACTTTTTAATTTGCCTGATCTCGGGTATAGGACATCATGGATATGTCTCCTCGCCAAACCTCGCATAGTAGTGAGGGGTGAAAGAACGACCTGAGGCTGCTAAAGTGTAGGGTTCACCTGCCCAGTGGTTCCAGTAGCTCTCCTTGCAGCTCAAGTACTCAAGTGCACTTTTTGAAGGCAACACACCTTCCTTGCATTGATAGCCTTGGAGATGAAAATATATTGATCCAAAACAGCCTTTCCTGAGGATGAAGCTAAGAGAAATTATTTGTCTCTTCTTAGACTTTCCTAACACCCTCGGGACATGAGGTAGGGCAGGTAGCTGCATACAACTTCAACAGAAATAAGCTGGCCAGGGAAACCAAAATTGGAGTTTGCTTTAGAGCCAGAGACATGTCTAATGATGGCATGGGCCATTGTAGGTGCCCAAGGGCCCTGAGTGCTGGCTGTGGCAGGAAATCACTGTGGCTGAGGGGCTGCACTGTCCTCCAAGACTGCCTTCTTGCAGGGAGGCTGAAGGCATCTTCTGAGTGCCAGGGTGCGAGAAGCTTCTAGGCAATATTTTTGTGTGTCGCTTGAGGAACCAGAAACTTGCAAGCTCTGAATATGTTTCTGAAACAAATTACCTGTCTGTCTTCCTTTGAGAGAACAAAACCTCATCAGAACTTCCATCTTGCAGGAGATACTATTATTTTCCTTTTTAATTGCAACTTGAAGCACCTGAAACATTGTAATCTCCTAGGAGACAGAAATTCTGAGTTTTGCCTTTCACGCTCCATCTTCTCCAGCTGCTGAGGCAGAGAAACTGCACAGAATAACCTTTTTCATTGCACATTTCATTTATACCAGAACAAGTCCCTTATGTGCAGTGACTGAAAGAAAAAGGCTATAAATAAAGAGCAAGTGACCAAACAGCTAATGACATTACCATAATGCATATGAGCAATGGATCTATACTCAGGTTACCCAATTGTCCTTATTTCTGGTGTGGTTTCATCCTTTTCGAGTACTGCTCTTTGCAAGCTTAACATTTTAATTCAGGCATACTTTGTGCTTTAGGAACAGAGTTTTGAGCACACTGTATAGTCTAAAGAGAATCAAAGCCATCTTATTATGGTAGAAACAAAATGAGTATTCCATCAGGGACATAACAATGAATGCCTCTAAATTAAGGCCTGCATTTGTGTCAAGTAGTCTTAATAGTTTGTATTCAAAACTTGTGATTGTGATTTTTATGGTGGAAAAAATGATTGAAAAAAAATAGTGGTACCCAGTAAAGTAGCACTTAAATTCCAAAGAGTGAAAAAAACAAATCTCCTATCATGAAGTGCTCAAATGTCAGTAAGATTGCTGATGTCAGGACTAGAGGTGTGGTATAGTCTCTAGTACCTGAAGAGCTCAGCACATTACTTTGCTGAGCCTAAACACAAGACAGGCTGCTTTTACTAACCAGTTCTGGAATAAGGATCATCTTCATTCTTTTGAAAAAAGAACTAAATATGCAATGTACCACTTTATATCCAATATATCCTGACCTAACAAAAAATGTCCTTTGGAAAGAGGATGTGAGGCTTCTGAGATGTGTCATAGATAAATTGGTTTCAGCTGCCTGCTATGAGCTTACTACTGCTTTTGTATTCATCTAAGCATGACTTCTGTGTACAGCAGAATGGGGGAGTGTTAATTATTTACACCACTATAAATCTTTAATTCCTGTGATCTGTAGTCCTTTATCATTCAGAGCAGTGCAATGGCTGCCGTTATGGCAGACACAAAATGGCAGGGTGACTGAAATGAAAGCTCTTCGTCACACTCTTGTATGAGAGGCAATGGTACATGGTGGTTTAGCAGGCCTCTGATACCTTCAGTGATGAGCATGTCAATTCACAAGCAAGCACGGTGTGTGGCTGAGCTATTTACAGTGCACTACAATAATGTATTGTGTGTGCAGTTAGGATTGGGTATGATTTACTGTGTGTCTTCTGGCAACTGCTAAGATGCATCTCATAGACCATGAAGATGCTAGTACTAAGTAATCTCACCATTGGGACAGTTACTCCAGCTTCAATGGGACTACCTGTGCACTTAGAGTCAGGCCTTGCTGGTTCAGGGATTTTTCAGCCCTGTTTTGCATAGAATTCAGATATTACCACATTTATTGCAATAAATAGAAAGTAAGATGGAAATAATAACTGAAAAAAGATTGCAAGCTTTTTGACTTGGCTTTTACCTTGCAGCTATAATTGCACAGCCTTGCTGAGTCCCTACATAATTCATGCAGCCTATAACTAAAGATAATTGGGAAAACAAAGAGGGAACACAGTACATTCATACTCTCATTTATATGATGTTACCCCTGCTGGTGTAAAACTGGATTGGCCATATCCTGAGCTGTTCTCTCCTGTTCTGTGTTACAGTTTTTCTCATCACTGCACAGTATTTCTTTTGGCTAGTACTTCCAGTATTTTGCCATTTATTAAGGATAACTTCCCTTTCTGCTCAGACTGGCCCTAACTCTTTCAAAAGACTGAGAAGAGCCTCCTTCTTGGGTCCTTCTTGGGCACAGGCATTGGTTTGGCTCAGAATCGTTTTAGTCTTTGGACACAGTGAGCTACAACAATTACTGAATCAGTTTTTCTCTTTTCTATGACAGACTAGTAGTGACTCATGAGACAATTTTTACCTATATGCTGGAAACACCTCAGAATCTAGTGTTTTTCATTTCTTTGAAAACAAAAGTCCTGTTTTCTAGCTTAGACTGTGATACGGTGTCGACTTACGCTGTGTTAGTGTGATTTATCTTCAGGAAAATAATAGCTGCTCTCTGTGGGGACTCATCCATTCCTCCCCCAACTTTTTGTTTTCTCTTCAAAATGATAACAAAGTGCTGGAACAGACTGGATGGGGAATAGCTGGAAGCTCCAAGAACTCCCTAAGAACACCCCCAGTAAAAGCTCTAGGGAACAAGCTATGTATTGCATGCCCACCATGCCCTGCGAAGTAGGAAGGACCAGTAACATTTTCAGCTTCCTTTCAACTTGTTTTTCTGTTACTTGAGTCTGTACATCACCTTTCTCCTCTCTGCTCTGGGATTCAGAGTTGAGGATGAATTCCCAGTCTGGGACACAATAAGAGACAGCTGTCACTAATCAACAGTTGAACTTTGCAGTTGTATCTTACACACAAATTGTGTTGCTTTCGGGACATCCATCAAACCGAGCTCTTCGCTCTCAGGTACGCTATTGTGTCACTGCTGGTTTGGCTTAGTTTCAAAACAAAATAGTATATGTGCAGATTTGCAATGGTTTATGGATGAAACCATTAACTGAGCTAACATTGGTGGCAGCCAGCGGACATTGTAATCTGACTTCACTGATCTGTATGAACTCTGATAAACTTGAGGAGAATTTTTATTTAATAATTTCTTTGCAATGCACATACTTACATTGTTCCTTTAACATCAAAATGTGTAAGCAGACAAGGTTTCTAACATCAATGTGGTTTTGGTTGTGTGTATTTAGGGAGACTTTCTTTTAACTCAGAAAATAATCAGTGTTAGTCTTGTTTATAGTGGTTAACTGATAATTGTGTTTTGAACTTCCAGTATGCCTCCAACCCTTTTTAAACTATTTTAAAAAAAGAATAATAATATTTTTATTTGGAAAAATTGTCTCAGAAATCATCTTCATTTCATTATTGTTTCTGAATCTAGAATACCGACAAAATAGAAAGTATTTCTGAAAATAGTTGAGAGAAATAGAACCTAACATATCACTTTCAAGAGGTCTTTTACCTGTTATCAAAACATTTTTCTTTATCTTTTTCTATCTGGTCTCTCTGCCCATGGTAGTGGGGTTGGAACTAGATGACCTTTAAGGTTCCTTCCAACCTAAAATATGCTATGAATCTATAATTAGGGAAATATCTTAAACAATATGCAATGCACCAACAACAGTTTGCTTCATAGAGTAATGAAAAAAAAATCTCTCTATGGAATGTTTCATAACTTCTTTAATGGTTTCTCTAAACTAGCCTTTTTTTACCTTTTTTTTTTTTTCCCCGCAGAAAGAGTGGTCAGACATTGGAATAGGCTGCCCAGGGAGGTGGTTGAGTCACCAACCCTGGATGTGTTTGACGATCATTTAGATGTGGTGCTTGGGGATATGGTTTAGGGGTGAACCTTCTAAAGTAGGGTTGTTGGTTGGATCTGTTGATCCCAAGGGTCTTTTCCAACATGAATATTTCTTCGATTTCTGTGATTTCGTTCTCCACTAATCCTTCACAACTCAATATTACTAGAGAATGGTTGCTCATGATTACTGTAAATATTACCCTTCAAATGATAATGTTAAAAACTTCCTCAAGACCTCACAGAAGAAATATGAACATGTTAGGAAATTCAATGAATGTACAAGTTAAATTGGCTAATTAGATGAATATTCATGAGGTTTCTTCCACTTTGCTCATAAAGATTTACTTCTATTCAGTTTCTCTGTTTGCTGTATTATATTCATGTGTCAAGCAAGAGGAAGAATTGATGTAGAATATCTTTATTTCATATTTTCACATTCCATAACTTGTCTATCAATAGTTTTTACTATATTTCCTCTTTACTTTCACTTTCTTTATGATTATTCTTCATGTGAAAAAAAAAAATACATTGAAACATTATTGGTTTCCAGTTGGTTGATGATGTCCTTCATTAGGACATTAAAATCCAGCATATTCTCATAGTTTAGTATATATATTAGTTTTTTGTAAGAACAAAGTTTAAGTTCTCATTTTAATAGCAAAGTGATGACTTGAAATGTGTACTCATAGCTGGCTCCCTGGTACAGTAGCAATATATTCCTTGAGCTATGTCTGGAGTAATAGAGTTTAGCACATTATGCTCATCAGTGGTTTTAGTTAATAGAGAAAAATCCTTTCCATTGTAGTACAAGGGTTGTTTCAGTTTTGGGTTTGCTTTTGTTTTGTTTTGTTTCTACTGAGGTATAAAATAAAATAGTTTCTGAAAGTTTGCAAAAGACTAAGGAAGCAGGTAAAATGTGGTTGCATATTATGTCACAGATTCACAGATTTGTTGGGTTGGAAGGGACCCTCAAAGGTCATCTTGTGCAAACCCCCTGTAGTCAGCAGGGACATCTCCAAATCGATCAGGCTGCCCAGGGTCACATGAAGCCTGATCCTGAATGTCTCCAGGGACAGCACCTCAAGCATATCCCTGGGAAAACTGTTCCAGTATTTTACCACTCTTATTGTGAAGAACTTCCTCCTAGCGTCCAACCTATATCTACCCTGATGTAGGTTAAAACCATTGCTCCTTATCTTATCTCTACAAACCCTTTCTCAGCTTACCTGTAGGTCCCCTTCAGATACTGAAATGTAGCTATAAAGTCTCCGTGGAGCCTTCTCTTCTCCAGGTTGAACAGCCCTAATTCTTTCTCCCTGTCTTGATAGGAGAGGTGCTTCAACCCTCTGATCATCTTTGTGGCCCTCCTCTGGACCCACTCCAGCAGGTCCATGTCTCATGTTGGGGGCCCTAGAGGTGGACACAGTACTGCAGGTGAGGTCTCACCAGAGCAGAGTGGAATGGCAGAATCACCTGCCTCAACTTGCTGACCATTCTGAAGCTTAGCATGTCTTGCCTGATCATCAGTGAGCTAATACATACAGGGGACTGTATGCAGATGTGATAATGGTCCAGTACTGACCATTTATTCTTAGACACTGGAACAGGTTGCCCAGGGAGGCTGTTGAGGCCTCTTCCCTGGAGATATTTGAAGTGAGGCTCGACGAGGCCCTGGGCAGCCTGGTCTAGTTGGGGATGTCCCTACTGACTGCAGGGAGGTTGGACTAGATGACCTTTGGAGACCCCTTCTGGCCTGAACTATTCTATGATTCTATGATTCTATGATTCTAGCTTGCTTCTGGAACATCCCTTGCTTTTCCACAGGAGCGCAGACAAACCTTGAATTTCAATTTTACTTTTGGTTTTGTGACAGAAATCGAAATAGAAGATAAAAAAAATTATCATCGAAGGCTGTGTAGTCACTGCCACTGTAATTTTTCATTGAAAAAATGGACATTATTTTACAATGCGAGATCCAGCTGCTTTTGCAGGGAGATTTAATGGAACATTTCCTGGTTCACTCCTGGGCAAAGTGAGCACAACAGGAGCACTGGTCTAACATTTCTGTCTGAATGAGTTCATCTGAAAGCCAGATTTGTTGCTTACAGTGTCTATATTGTTGTGCTCATTCAGGGCACTGAAAGGACCCCTGCGTTCAGGGCTTTTTTGTGTGTATGTTGAAAACATTTGTTTCTTTCAGTACCTAACCAGTGTTATGTAATACCACATCAGCCTATGCAACGTGGTGCAATATTGCATAAGGCTATTACTTTTGCCCCTTGGCATGACAGAGAATGAAAAAGGGACTTAAATTGTTCCCTTCATACTTGGAATATCCCAAGGTACTTTTAGAAGATAAAAAAATATATATATATATATATACATATATATATATATATATATATATATGAAAACAGAGTGAATATTAGGTAACCAACAACATCCTGGACATGGCAGCAGAGAGAAGGCTTCTGGTTTCTTTGTGACAAGAGAATTTGTTGGCCAAGACAGCTATGTGGTGTTTGAAAGCTCCACTTGCAGCTGAAAATACCAATTATTTGAAGCTCATCTTGCCATTTTGCACTGTTATAATAGGAATGGATTTTGTGGTCAGACGTGTGTATTTTTAGGTGTATTCAAAACACAGCAAATATTTGGGTGCTGCTGCAGTCTTAATGCATTGTGTATGTGTTGCTTTCATAATTTGATATTATATATTGTTCTATATTATTGTGTATTATATATTATTATATAATTTGAAAGCTGTGAGTCATTTATAGCTGGAGTTTATTTATAAACATCTTAGTCATAAGGCATAGTGCAATTATGGCAAGGAAAATAGATTAAAAACTACTCCAGCCTGATAAAGTAATATCCACATTTTGAAGGTGCGATTCCTGTCACCTCAGTCACCCCAAATATTTCTGCAATAAAAAATTAGTTTGCTGAGCTGTAAAATCTATCAAATCTTCTTGAATCTGTTCTGTACTATTTCTTTGGTGTCTGATGCTTAAATTTTTGACTCTTCTGCTAGGACCTGGGCAACTGATTCTAGGGGGCCCAGCTTGAGCAGTGGTTGGACAAGCTGACCTCCAGAGGTCTCTTCCAACCTCAACCATTCTATGACTCTGTGAATAATTTGGATCAGTTTCTTCTTCCTGCCATTGATTTTTAAAAAACCTGTACACCATTAATATTTCAGAAATGCTGTTCCTGCTGTCAGCTTTGGCTGAAGCTGGTGAAAAGCTTCCAAAGCATTTTTAAGGACTCTTGACATTTAGTTTAGTGACATAGGAGCTTTCTAGATTCCTAGGAAGTCCAGTCCCAAGAACATACAGCATTAAGACACTGAAACAGTTCAAAGGATCAAAGGATCCATATATCCCTGCACCATTTCTTTAACACTGTTATCATGGGTTTAAGGCACTGGGATGTCCTAAAACATAGAAAAGTCTCCCATGGGGTCTAGGCAGGCTGAAAGATACACAGTGGAACGTGTAATCTTTTGTATTTCATTCCCATAAGTCCTGCATCTCTATGAACCAAACATTTCTGCTTGTTCTGCCCTTTTCCTCTCTCTCTTTTCTCCTGGCCAGACCTTACCTCTTGTTTGGTATTTCTGGAGAGGGTTTTTGGCCCTGAGTGGCCCGGTGTGCTGGGGAAAAGCTAATTTCATCTGTACTACTTGGGCTCAGAGGCATGGGGGTAGAGAGGTGTGGAAGGGATTAGGGCCTGGGGTTTTGGCCCAAGTGGGGAAGGTTTTGAAATGATTTTTTTTGGCTTAAAGAGGTTGTTGTAAGCCCAGGTCGAAGGACTGGGCTGAGGCTGAATGTGAGTTTGGGTATTTTGTAATTTCTGTACATAGTTGTGAATAGCACTTCCATTTTACTTCCAACTCTTTCCGATCCCTTATGTGAGCGTTTTTATTTTACTTCTTCTGGGGAGTAAAATATAATTTTCTGTCCACGCTTAAGACAGTGCTTCAGGTGCTCCAGAAACAGCAATAACAAGATAAACTTCTTTGTTAGGGCCCTCAGAGTAAAAGGTTTCTTTTCAATGAACTCATCTGGTTTCCTGGAGATCTCGGCTAAATTGAGTCTGTGACTTCTTTGGGCACTGAATTTCACAGTTCTAGCACCTGCTGCAAAAAGAAGTAGCTCTCTTACTCCTTCAACCTTCATTAGATCAGCCCTAGATTTTTTATTTAAAAGGGGCAAAAACCTGATGTATCTTCACTCTCTTCAAAACATTTATGATGTTGTAGATCACCCTTTATTATCAAGAGCTGGTGTCCCAATCTTCTCAGACATCCTTTTGCCAAAGCAGTAATCTATCCTACAAAATACTTGATGCTTCCCTTGAATCTCTCTATTTATTAGGAAAAAAAAATACTCCAAGAATGAGAGAAACAGAGAAGTGATGAGCAATCTCAGCCTAGGCATGTGTCTCTCAGAGCAATGACTGCAAATTGTACTGCTGCAAATCTCTAGGAGCAAAACTAATTATGTGTCTCAGTGCTGGTGTGCCTGCCTTTCAAACATTCCTTGCACTATTTGAAAATGTGTTGGTAAATGTTTTCTGTGACACAGAAACTATTTAAAGCACAACTTCCCCCAAAAAATTAACCTTGTGTAGCCAACACATCAAGAGAGGAGGTTCTGCCACTCTGCTCTGCTCTGGTGAGACCTCACCTGGATTGAGAGTCCAGAAGAGGCCACTAAGATATCAGTTGCCTGGAGCATCTCTCCTACAGGGACAGGCTGACAGAGTTGGGGCTGTTCATCCCAGAGGAGAGAAGGCTCCAGGGAGACCTTAGAGCAGCATTTCAGTATCTGAAGGGCTCTTACAGGAGATCTGGGCAGGGGCTGTTTCCAAGGGCTTGTAGCAATAGCACGAGGGGTGAGGGTTTGAAACTGGAGCAAGGGAGATTTAGGTTGGACATCAGGAGTAAGTTCTTCACAATGAGGGTGTTGAGACACCGAAACAGGTTGCCCAGAGGTGGTTTGGTCCTTATCACTGGAGACATTCAAGGTCAAACTTGGTGTATCCCTGAGCTTCATCTAGTTGGGGATGTCCCTGCTGATTGCAGGGGGGTTGGACAAGATGACCTTTGAGGGTGCCTTCCAACCCAATGCATTCTGTGAGCCACTGAGTTTACAAATGCCTGCCAAAGTGTCTGAGGCATAGCAACAATTGATACTATACTGAAAAGTCAAACAAACATTTCATAATGATAACAATTAAAACATTGGCCTTGCTATGATTCCTATCAAAAGCCACTGTTATCTTAATGTATACAAACTCAAGGTAGGAACAGGTTACTGCTTCCTTTAACTCATTGCATGAAATAAGCTATAAGTAATCAAGAGTAACTTTAATTTTTGGTTTCAGTTTATCCTGCAGTGCTGCAACAAATAATTTGGAGGCTATACTCTTCTATAAACTGCATTTGTGGTGTTTTGGTAAGGTCGAGCCTTGAGTATTCTTTTGCTGCTAGAAGCAAAAATCTTTGTCTTGGAAATCAACACACGTATCTTGACCAATGTGCCCTGAATGCTCAGTGTAGTACTAGTTAACATTAAGAACAGCACTAAATGCAGTCCTCAAACACAAGTCAGACAGCTGAGTGTCCACTTTTATTCAATAGAAGTGATGTATCAACAAAAGGTATTTCCTTTTGTCCATACCTACGCTAACTAATTTTGCACCTATGATGAGTAAAGCTTGGTTTGCTGCCAGGACTTATGGATGAGCTTTATAAGCAATGGCACTGTTGTTCAAGTGCCATCCATTAGTGCCATAGATATTGCAGGGACATGATCTCTAATTTTAGGAGTTTATGTAGAGGCAAATCAGAGACATAAATAGGAACTGAGGAGTGGGAAAGATAAGGTAATGGTTCTAATGCAAGCGGCCTCATGTGTTAGTACTACAAGCATACATAATTCATACTTTTGTTCCTCATCTTGCAATAATAGCTTTGGTGGTTCCTTTTTTTTTTTTTTCCCCTGTAATTATGATGTTCCACTAGTGAGAAAAAACAATGGGAATTTTTTAGGATGGACAGAGAGAAGTCCAGCATATTTCAGGAAGGCAAAGAATTCAGAATTCTGACTATTTCTTTTAGAAACACAGAACCAGTTTCAAAGATTTATTAATGTTCCCTAGTATAGATTTTTAAAATTGTTTTCCAGATTGCTTAAGTACACGTATGTAGAAAGAAGCACAGAACAGAGAACATTTTAGTAAGCTTCTTTGTTCTGTCTAGTTATGCCCTTAAAATAATTTTGAAGAAAAAAGGGAGCAGACTAATTTTGTCTGAAAGAGATACTGAATAAAGTTACCAGAACACCAATAAATGTAATTACAATTGACAGAACAAGACATCAAAGGATTTTAGTGTGACCTTCTGGACTTCTGTGTCCCAAAATTACACCTCTATTAAAACAGTCTGCAAGATTTATTCAATAAGGATGGTTATTTGTGATGCTGATTTTTATAGTGCTCCTGCATGTTCATGACTCACTGCTTTTAAATGAAAAACTCATTTTATACAAAGAGGCCACTGTGCAAAATGATCTGCAAAAAGATAACGTGATAGTTCTATTTAATAGGTTGGTACCATGCCTAATGAATGGTGTGAGCTTATAGCTTCTATCACATGAAGACCTGGATGATAACAATAAGAAAGTGCATGAATGAGGCAGGAAGAATAGACAGATACAATGATAAGCTATGGAAGACCTTCCAGTTCTTCCTACACAAACTAAAAGTTATGGTAAGCCAAAGCGTAGGAGGTTAAAAGTCAGTGAATATTACTGCAATGGGTTGACTTGTCTGGATGCCAGACACCTCTCCCTCCTCCCAAGTCACTCACTCCACCTTCTCAAAGGTCAGGGAGAGAAGATATGATGGCCGAGTTCATGGGTAGAGATAAAGTTTAATGGGGAAAGCAAAGGCTACACACAGAAACAAAGCAAAGTGAGAGATGTAGTCTTTACTTTCCATCAGCAGGCAATGCCTAGCAATTTCCTGGGTAGCAAGACCTCAGTATGTGTAACTGTTGCTTTGGAATATAAATGCCTCAATTCCTCACCATCCCTCCTCTCCCCTCAATGCCTTTTCTCTTAACTTTTATTGCCGAGCAACATATCATTAGGTAGGGAACATCTGGAACGTGTCCAGAGAAGGGCCACCAGGATGATCACAGGGCTGGAGCACCTCTCCTATGAGGACAGACTGAAAGAGTTGGGGCTGTTCAGTCTGGAGAAGAGAAGGCTCCGAGGTGACCTTATTGTGGCCTTCCAGTATCTGAAGGCAGCCTACAAGAAAGCTGGGGAGGGACTTTTTAGGATCTCAGGTAGTGATAGGAGTAGGGGGAATGGAACAAAGCTGGAAGTGGGGAAATTCAGACTGGATGTGAGGAGGAAGTTCTTCCCCATGAGAGTGGTGAGAGCCTGGAATGGGTTGTCCAGGGAGGTGGTTGAGGCACCACTGGAAGTGTTTAAGGCCAGGCTGGATGAGGCTCTGGCCAGCCTGATCTAGTGTGAGGTGTCCCTGCCCATGGCAGGGGCTTGGAACTAGATGATCCTTGTGGTCCCTTCCAAACCTGACTGATTCTATGATTCTATGATTCTATCTGTTTGGTCAGTTAAGGTCAGCTATCCTGGCTGTGTCTCCTCCCAACTTCTTGCCTGTCTCCAGCTTACTGACCTTTGGTGGGAAAGGCTGGAGAGACAGCCTTGATGCTCTGCAAGCACTGCTCAGCAATAGCCAAACTGGCATGCTACCTACACCAACCTAGCCATGAATGCTAGGGCTAGCTATGAGGAAAGTTAACTCCAACCCAGCCAGATCCAGTACAACTACGAAAGTGGGCTAATAGTCAATGATACATCATGGATATTTTGCAAACAGGGATACCAATTCCAAAGCAGATTGATTGT
Organism: Indicator indicator; assembly: GCF_027791375.1. NCBI lineage: Eukaryota > Metazoa > Chordata > Aves > Piciformes > Indicatoridae > Indicator > Indicator indicator. Next base: position 12,407,252 of record NC_072011.1, on the reverse strand, counting down.
ATTGGTTACAGCCTGAATTCCAAATTAGGAAAACAAATAAATTTCCAGTCAAACTTCTTGAAAAAAAAAACACTTGCTAAATAAATTTACCCTGCCTTTAAGACCCTGGGGACAATGTAAAATATCATGCTTTACATTCAAATAGGACTTGTCAAGAGGGTATGCCAATATCCCCTTTGGTACACAGTAAGTGGTGAAGCAAACCACTCCAAATTTGAAATGTTCCTAAAAAGCTTAAATGAGAAGGTGAGTGTTAAAAGCACTGTTTTAAGTTAAACTGATTTGAACACTACTAGCTCTGCACCTCCCTCAGTATTTCTGGCAGCTTTCTTAATAAATTAATTCTGATTAGGCTCATAAACCAGGTTATACTCTGCATGGGACCCGTTGTTGATATTGCACAATTTTTGGAATGCTTTGGCAGGGGGGGTAGGCCTTAAGGAAAAGAAGCCAGTTAATTAATATTGAACTGTCATAGATTCCTACAATCATGATCTGTGTTATTGCAAAGGAGTTTACAATGAGAAAGCATTCTTTTAAACTGTGATTAGCTTGATCATGTATTCCCAAGAAATACATTTCCCAGTATTGGCAGATTTTAGATTAATTTATATATTGGAAAGATACCCTTTTCCCCCTAAATTAATTCTCATCACGTGCACAGCTGTCTTCTGAAATGGATTCTGATAAGAATATCAATGAGAAATGTATTTGATACCAGGCTTTTCTCACATCAAAGGAGCTGAAGAGCTCATGAAAATCATATACTTATTTAAAAAAAAAAAAAAAAGTTTCCAAAGCAAAACGTACTAAAAAACACATGACACCAACTTTAGAGGATGAAACACCGTGGTAGAGATAAACAGAGAGCTACTTGTGAGCTGTCTTTAGTGCTAGAATATGGAAGAGCCATGCAGCTAAACTCTTTTATGCTATTTCTTTTTTTTCAGTAGCTTTATATTTTGGGGACCAAATTCCCAAACTACATGAATTATTCCAACCTGACTCGGCCAAATTGTATGTATTTTTAAAAAAGATTTGGAAATATCAGCTGCTGTCAGCTATTGTGCAGATATGCATGGATGCATCACATGTCTTCCCAAAATTCCTTTCATAAGAGCATGACCCTCTTAATTTCCTCTTTTTTAGCTTCTGCATGCTCTGAGTTCATACTCAGCTGCAACTTGACTTTTATGAAATGACCCATAAACACCTACTAAGTATGACACTTTACTGTTAGCAGGTTTTGATTGGATGACTGCTATATTGCTACATGAAGAATACATAATTTTAAAAAAAGCCTACAAAGAATTATGTAGGGAAATGACATTTGGGTATATTCCAGATGTGTTTAGTCCCCTTCTTTTTTCCTATAGTCCTAAGTAAGATACAGAGTTAATACATAGTTGACTTCACTTCTTGAACATGGGTAAAAATCCAAGCATGTTGCCTGAAGGGCAAACTGATCTTACCCACTACTTTAATAAGCTGCTATTGTTTTTTTCAGTGGGAAGAGAGGAGCTTCTTCCTGACTTCACTGCACTCTGCTATGGGCAGCAGCCTATGAGTCACTGCCTTGAGGAGATAGTGACTTATTTTAATTACCTTCAATGAACCCTGCATTTGCAGGAATGACTCACAGCCTAATGCAATTTCATAATTATATAAGAAGTATTTTAAAGTGATGCCTTGTAGCTTTGCCTATTTTATTTGTTCTCCAGGGTGACTGGAGAAGATGATTCATTTTAAATGAGCCACTATATATTATTTACTAGTAATAATTACTTCTGTTATTTAAAGATAGGGAGTGTGCATGGTTCTCTATGGATCAACTGAGCCCAGGGGCATGCAGCACACAGATGCAGACATCAGAGTGATTAAAAATATGGTGGGTGAGACTGGTGCTATTACAAGCAGACAGAGCAGTTCTCTAAAAAGTATTTTGCTTACCTTTTTTATGAATAATGTGGGGTTACATCAAGTGCTCCCAGTCATGTATAGGGCTATTAATAATCAGGGAAGTACATGAGGCAGTGCAGTTTCAAGAGAAGTGTGTAAGAACTAAAGGTAAAGACCTCAAAATTTCCTTCTCTTTTACCACTGCTGAACACATCTTTGTCACAGGTGTACTCTTGTGTGTGCTCATTAAACAGTGTGCATGTTTTCCATTTGGTACCAGGAAGGATATCTTTCACTAAGTAACTGATTAGTCAGTACTCTGGTACAATGTGCCAGAGTAGAAGGTGGTGTAACAGTGTACAAAGTATATGCTTTTACGTGCTCACTAGGGATTTTTCCCTTACTCTTTTAAGGAAAGTAGGGAAATCATCCCACAGCACAGAGTCATTTATGCTTGTGTTAGAGGTTGCAGTCCCTGCAAGGGAGCCTGTTGCTAGGTAGAGAAGACTGGAAGGTTGTGGTGGTTTTATTCGAACTGTAGAGAGCTAGTTTAGGCGTGTTTGTATGCTGCTGGGGAGGAGCTCATTTATGAAGAAGGAATTTTCTTTGTTTTCTATCCAGCTGCCCATTGCCTAGGGCTACCTTCCTTGGGTGGTGTCTATCTACTTACCATAACAAGGCTTGGTCTTCTTGCTCGGCTGGTGTTTGCTTGCCTAACACTCTTAGCATAGATAGTTTTGGGAAAGTTTGGTTAAGGAAATTGGTATAGATGGATAATTACAATACAGCTCTCTTCCTGTAACCTGGTTATTCATGTACACAACTAAAACTAGTGAATGTTCTTTCCACTGTCAAAATGAAGCAAATACTTACATTGTCCCTGGATGGTTTGAAAGCCCTCTTATTATAATGTGCTCTTTAGGGAAAGAAGTATCTAGACAAGAAGTAAGGTAAATGGCAGAAACTCACACGGAAGTCATGGCTATGCATAAAGGAGGGAATCTATATGTCTTTTAGACACAAGCAAAGCATCTTAACCACAAGATCATTCTCTCGTTTGTATAGACAAGCATCTTGCTTTTGTTTCTTTCTTTTTGGTAGTTATGATAGACTATCCATGTATGGGTGTTAGTGGCAGAGGGTTTGCTATGAGAAATACATTTGGAGAGGGGACTTGAAAGATGAATGAGTCAATGGATTCATGGAAATAAAAGCTCTTTCATTTATATGAAGACTAGTATTGCCTGGTATGGTAATTTGATTTCTGAAAGTATTAGCTGGAGCCTGGAGATTTAAGCTTTGAATCAAAATGTGCACAGGTATTGTGAGAAACAGGAATGAACAGACTACTTTTTAAATAATTCTGTCCATCTGACTGTCATTATTATGAAGAATGTAATCTTTCTTTGATTTAATCAGGAATACATCTGAATCACTTATTACCATGGTGCCCGTGCAATAGACAGCACAGAAGAAAACACTGACAGTTTCCCAGAAGAGTTTGGTCTAACTGTCAGCAACTGGTTTTGGTTGTGGGTTCAGATTTTTTCTTTCTGTTCTCATTCCTTTAAGACTATGTTGATGAGCATTGAACTATGCTGAGATCATTGAACACAGTAATATGTGCAGTGTGTTATCTCTAGCAGAAGGAGTTTTTACTGAGCATTTACTGCATGGGATGTTGTGTCCTATTGTTCACAAGAGGCTGAACAGCAGCTAAGCAGCCACTTGGACAGAAAGTATAAAACTATTATAATTAGTGTAAGTTTAACTCACACCTAGCCTAATTTGGCCACAAACATTTTTATTTTTTTTCTCTCTTTGGAAGAGACTGCCAAGGATATAGAGAAGAGGTAAAGACTGGGTTATCAGTGACAAATGCTACTGGTTGTTATTACTGTTGTGCAGAGAAGATGAATATTGCAACATGATGAAGTATTTTCTTGGTAGTTCACATGCTGGCTCTGAAAATTACAGTTTCTGTCAGAATAAGTGAGGGTTGCTGCTAGGGACTGTCCTCTGTCCCTCCCCATGTCCTGTCTAAATTTGGTACATGTTCTTTGGTGAGTATTAACAGCAAACATTGCAAGAATGCTTGCAATAAAGACATTTGACACATCAAATTATACTGCATAATACCCAGCCCTGCTTTTGAACTGTTTGCTCCTGTAAGGGGGGCTGCGGCCGCTGGCGCCTGTGGCCGGATGACAGCTCGTTATACAACAGCAAAACAACAAAGCTGACTCCTGAGAAGCTTCTTGCTTTGTTCTACAAAGGCTGGGGGAGACAAGCTGCTGCTCTGCCGCTTCCGTGGAATAGCTCCATTGTTAGATAGACAATACTTGGACACAAAGCACACATACCTTTTGAAACCTCGGGGTCCACCGTGGGTCTCTTTACTTTCACTGTAGGAAGCAACTGCTAAAAAGCTAACAGTGCATAAAAGTTAGGCTGATGTGTAAATAATAGAACTTCTGATACTGTTTCTGACTTTGGTTTTGGACTTTCTACAGACCCTGGGTACCAAACCTATGCATGTGAGAGTGGCCAATGCACGATGCTAAGACTAGATGCAGATGTTTCTAAAAGAAGTATCTTTTCTTTCCCCTTGTTATACACTGAAAAAAATCTTCAAAGGTAGAAATGAGCTAGAAGAGGTCATAGAGTAAAGAAACATCATCCAGTTTTCTGAGGATATTCCTGAAACCTTTCTGATGATCTACTGCAGTGATCCAAAAGCGCATCATGTGGCAAAAACAGTACCAGCAATGCAAATGTGGCATGTAAAGGTGGTGTGTAAAGAAGTAGGTGTTGTGTTCAGTCAGTGGAATATGACTGGCTTGAATGCTTAGTCTTAGAAATCTTTGGAGTTTAGCTATTCTGCGTTCAGCTTTTTGCTCTGGCATCACTTGTCCAGGTTTTGTAACAACATATCCTCCTTGCTGTTTGCCCAGGTGGAACATTTACATTGAACTCATTCAAGTTAGAAAGTGGATTAAACACTTTCAGTTTCCCTAATAAACTATTTCTGGCACAAAGGTTGCTTCTGAGGTTGTTATAAAAAGGGCTGGGCTGTGCAAGTGCCTGGACAATTAGAGTATCTTTTTATGAGAACTCAGAGTACTCCTTTAGAGGAACCTTTTTCTTGTTTGATGATTACCCCAAAAGCAAGCAGGTAGAAGGAAAAACAAAGGACACAATGCTTCAAAACATGAAAATTACATCACCATGAACATCAAATATCCAAAGAGAACATAGCACTATAATGTCATGAATCATTTGAGTAAAATCAAAACTTCTCCCTGAACCCATGGGCTGCCTCCTTGACACAGTTTCCTATGTAAATAGTTGCAAGAGGAAATGTACCTGGTCAGGTCTATCAATCTAAAGACAGGCTCTTTGTCTGAAGACAGGGAATTAAATCTCTCCAGACATTTTCAGCAGCTGTCATTTTAAAAGATACCCATTAAAAAATAATATAAAGTAAAATGATAATAATAAAAAAAAAAAAAAAGGACAAAACATTAATTTTGAGTACATTTTTGAGAGATACTTTCCCTGGGTTTTCCTCTTCCCAATTACCCTCTTTAACTTCACTTAGGAAGTGAACCGTGCATTAGATTTGCATCATATCCAAGGCTGAGGACAATGACACTGTTCTGGTGTAAAATTTGTGGAAGTGAGGATCAAGCTGCTTGGTTTCTTATGTTTTACTGTGAAATCCTTAATGAGAGGTCTGTCAGTCAAATTTAGCTGTATCAGCTGGTTTGGTTATTGCCTGCCATTTATTTAAAAAAAAAAAAAAAAGATGTGGCCTCTTGGCTTGTTCATTTTATGTTTGGCTTTGTTCACTGATTTGATGCAAGAAACATATATGTCAATAGAAAATCATTCAAGTCATATGTCACTTCAGACAATACCCAGGATGTGAACACAAAGTTCTTGGAGGCAAAAGGAAAATGCTTTATCCTGCTTCTTTAGCCAACCCTACACAGACTGACAGGAAACCTAAGCACACAACGCCCTCTGACAAAGGGGTGCTTATGTTTGAAAGGGAGAAAGAAATAGAAAATGTTATCCATGACACGTGCCATTGATGAAGCAAACGCTAGATCTTCAGTGTGGATGTTCAGGAAAAGGCCTTAAAACACACTGCAAAATTCAAAGCTGATTTGCCCCATCCCAGCACTTTTCTAATGATGCTTTCAAATAGTAAAATAGGTCGTTCAGTTGCTTTTTGTTGTGTAACATATGGGAAAGTATTAACTGAGTCCAAATCTTTCAGAACTGGCCTCACAAGCAGTTAATTTTGAGAGCTCTCACTCCTGACATTTTGAAACAGCTAAAAAAAATATTGTACCCCATATATGACTAATCCTGAAATCCATGGAATGATTGGAATATCTCATCGTAGGAGTAAATCTTGGGAGATTATCTCCTTCATGTGAGAGGCAAGTCCTAACAGCTACAAAATAAATCCCTCCTGTTCCTGGGGTTGCTTGCGTTAATTTGTGCACCAATGGCAAGGGAGAGGATGTCGAGTGTAGTTATTGCAGGACAATTTGGTGCAGTTGTTGGAGAAACATTTTGCTGATGATGTTTCTCTGGACATACCACAATATCACAGTATACTAGAGGTTGGAAGGGACCTCCAGAGATTATCAGATCCAACCCCTCTGCCAGAGCAGGGTCACTTAGGGTAGTCCACACAGGAATGCACCCAGGTGGGTTTTGAAAGTCTCCAGAGAAGGAGACTCCACAACCCTGCCAGGCAGCCTGTTCCAGTGCTCCTTAACCCTCACTGTAAAGAAGTTTCTCCTCATGTTGAGGTGAAATCTTCTATGCTCAAGTTTGAACCCATTGTTCCTTGTCTTATCACTGTGAACCACTGAAAAGAGCCTGGCCCCCTCCACTTGACACTCACCCCTCAGATACTGGTAGATATTGATCAGATCCCCTCTCAGTCTTCTCTCCTCCAGACTAAACACCCTGAGGGCTCTCAGTCTCTCTTCATAGGGGAGATGCTCAAGTCTCCTAATCATCCTTGTGGCTCCCTATATAGACTAGTCTGAGTTGTAGTTGCAATATCACTGCTAGAAAACAGCCTGGAAAAGAGTTTGAATGTCAAAGTGAGATTGTTGCAGTCTAGAGCAAAATAAGTGGCTTGTGAAAAGGTCTTTTCTTTGTCATATCTTCTTAAAATGTTTTGTACAATTTGTTTCTTGGTCTTGCCATACACCAGCTGCACTTGTTCTGGGCCCGTGTGCAACCATGTATATAAATCATATATAGAGAGCAGCACTGAACTCTGGTTTGAGCACCAGGTTTGCTGTGCAACATAAAGTTTGAATGGTGTGTGTGCAGGGCTTGAAATGAACACTTATACCCTTCCAACTCAACCCAAATTCACCACTTTCCCTGGTCAGTCTTCTCCTCAGTACTTCCTGGGTCTGCCAAGACCATGGGAGAGATCTTTGCACTCCTCTTTCACCAGACTACCTTTCTGGACAGAAAATGAAAATAGTTTTATAACTACCAGCTCTATACATAGGTCTCATTTGGAAGTGACTGGAACACATCCAACTTTTGTCTTACTAGATGTTCACCAGATAACACTGTGGCAGTGTCTGGACTATTTTTGTCTCAGAGGCCTGGAGATAAATGGCTTTGTATGTCTTTAGAGCTTTGCTGGGACATTAAGCATTGCTCCCAGTAACAATATCAAAATTCTGCATTGCAGCCTTCAGCCCCATAATTATATTTTCATTTCATTTAACCTGAAGACAGCAAGGATAACTTCCTGCAAGACTGTGGGATTCTTTTTTTTTTTTTTTTTGAGAAAACTTAAGGGAAATTAGTTCCACATGCATGTTGTCTCTGCCATAATCTATTTGTCTGTATTCTTTTTATTGTAAGCAATGATGAAATTAATTAAATTTTGGAACTATAATGACAGTGTCATCAAATTAATGCCACATGACAGACGATAAATTGTAAATTTATTGAACATACTGCTAATTAGTAAAGAGTGATGCTTAAGCAGCATGTCAAAGCAGGTCTGACACTAGAGGTCAATGAATCAGTGTGAGGCTCTCAACCTGCAAAATAGCTTACAAGAGGAAGGGTTTCATTTCCATACTATTTATGTTTGTGTTGAACAAAGTCAGTCTCCCAGGGACCTCTGAATTTAAAGATAGACACGACAAATCAAAAACCATTTCCATGAGAAGAATCTGGATCAGGTATACACTGCATCAAGCCCCCTTGGTTAGTGCCAATATGCTGCAGTAAATCACATAAAGCCATGGAAAATACCTGTTAGGCTTACAAAATCTTTCTCAGGGAGAGCAGATTGGTTTTGTTTTGTGTAAGCAACCATTTTCAATTGATTATTTCTTTGTTTAGAGTCCCAAATGGAAGCAAGGGGCAGTGTTCCAGAGCCTTCATCTGAAGAGCACTTGCTTACCTTAGAGGCTACAGAATTTCATTAATAGTAAATAATGTTTCTGCAAATTGTTCTTAAGTGTCCTGCTTGCATTGCCAGCTGCCTGTGGAGTGGTGACTGATTAGTGAAGTGGGACCACTGTTTATTCTCTCATCCCTCATGGTAGGCCAGGGTCCTCAGCTGTTGCTTTTGATGGATTTGTTCTGACAGTGCATGGAAATAACAGTTCAGTGTTTTCTAGGGCAGGCTTCAGTTTCAGAAACTGCATTTTAGTAGCTTGATAGGTCTTAATGAATGTTGGTATGTCCTGGTAATTGGCTGCTGTGCTCCCAAAGTTACACCATATGCAACTGAGTGCAATGGACTGTATAAAAGAGAAGGATAATTGGATTAACTGTAAAATGTCAGTGATAAAGATCCTAGCCTGGGTTCTATATCCTCTCTTTTAGCAACAACTTCCTGTGCAACTCAAAGGAAATCAATAAAGGTTAGGTTTCTCCATACTCTGGGAGACCTGGACTTTAATTTCTCTATGTAGTCTGCAAAGTAGGAATGGCAACATCCTCCCATTCCATCAGTTCTCTGAGTATATTAGAAGAGTCTGTGCTCGGATACTGAAGATACAAATGAATGTCTGCTCCATCAATCAATGGGTTTTCATATGGTTTGAGAGAAGCAGAGGGAAACAATGGAGGCTGAACTAGAAAGTTCCTGCTGATGTGAAGTAGGATTTAAGGAAAGTCCTAACAGGACCAGGTACCAAAAGGTGTATCAAAGCTAGCTGTAGAGCAGCCTCTGCCTGAAAGCATCTCTGTGTCTAAAAGTCCTTGCTCAGGAGCTATAGATCCCTGAGTACCCACTTCAATTGATTACTAGCTACTTTGCAGTGAGCAAAGACTTGTACCTATCAAAGGAATAGACAAACCTGCAAACTCTGAGCAAATGCTGGAGAAACTAATTTCTACTCCATCTCTTATGCCAGCTGTCTCTATGGGGTGTCATCAGATACAGTTAAAAAAAACACCTCACCAGTTACCATTCTCCAGAGGCCTACTGTCCTAAATCCTGCTGCTGTTACCACATGCTGTAACAATTTGTTTATCTCCTTTGAAGGCTCAATGCACCTTCTTTTGTGCTGCTGTGTGTCTGCACTATGTCAAGTGACTGAACAGGAAAGGGCTTATGTGAGGTTATACGGATGTTGGGTAATGTCAAGCTACAATTTCTTTTGGGACATGCAGCAGGGTCCAGCAAGAATATTTTCTTTCTTGGGATACAGCAACAAATTGGTAGTTGTTTGGGTTTTTTTTTTTTTTTTTTTTGTTTGGTTGTTTGGTTGGTTGGTTTGTTTGTTTGTTTTGAGAGGAAAATTACAAGAACCTAACATTTAGTGTGTGAAATTTTCCTGGCTTGACAATGCTCCTATGAAATGTCATCTGTGATATTTATCAACCTGAGGAGCTGCTAAATTACATCCTAAGTGTATGTGATGGAATAAATGGATGACTATATAATCACCTAAGCCTTATGCTGCTGCTGCTTCAGTGCTCACAGAAATTAAGTTCTATGGGATTTTTTGTTCTGCAATCCATCCAGAAAGAGCTGACAGTCACATGTCATAGCTTTGTGGTTTAGCATAACCTGTGTAGCTTTATTTTTTTAAGAATCAGTGTTAAATTAGCTTGACTTTCTGAATCAATATTACTTTACCATACTCAGATCATTTACATGACATGAAGAAAAGCATTTGTAAATTCGACATTTAATTGCTGATCAATGTTCCAGACTCACGTCAACTGATTTATGAGTTAACAGTCAGTGATAGCTGAGTGTTGCCTTCATTTACAGTCAAGAAGGTTATGCTTGGCAGGCATCACTGTTCTCTTCTGTTTAGCCAATGAATACTTTCCAAACCAATACAGAATAGAGTATGTAAATAATGTTTTGAAGTAGAAAGTTCTGGTTAGAACTGTCTGGCATGTGTGGGGAAGTGAAAAAGTACTTGGTCAAATTACATATTCTATTACAAACTACTAATACAGTAATACTTAATGATGAACATAAAGAACAAAGAAGTTTCCTCAATTCATGCACATCTCTTGGATTCCTAAAGATCTGTGGCAATGACCACATGAGCACATGGGCTCCTGTAACAAGAAGCATTGAGACATATAAAAACCAGGAATGGATTCTTCAGGCCTGTGCCAAACCTCTAGTAAGGGCCATGAGAGGATTTTAAGACACTTTAGTGAGGTTTTCCATTAATGGGTAAACTTTTGCTCTGTTTTGCTTTATCTCATACTTCTGTTGAACTTCACTTAACAGGAGATGCTTGATTTTCACAAGATATATTTGCATACCTGCTTATATTGTTTTTATCTCTCAGCAATTACACAGATTGGATGCTCCATGATGTCAACAGAAGACTTGCAATGTCAGGCTTTTAGGAACCAAATTATGGTCAACCGAGATATTTCAGTGTATCCATTTCACTAGATAGATGTATTAAGAGCAATGAGGTACATATGGGACCTAGAGGGTATGTCTTACTAATCTGGGGCTCAGTTATTTGAACTTTGTGATCTCTTGGTTTTCACAATCTGATTTTTTTTTTTTGTTTGTTTAAGAGTTAGAATCTGAAACAGCTAATTTTCATTCCCTCTTGATTTCTTTTGTGGCTATTGGCATCTTCTAGCAACTCTGAGTCACAGTTTTTGCATTTGTAAAATAAGATAAATATGAAAGAACGGGACAGGCACTTGACACTGTATGTTTTATTTCTACCTTTGTGTTGGTTAGGTCTGAGGATTTCTTTGTACTGGTATGAATAACTGTAAGCCCCTAGCTTCAAACTTAATACATTCCAAAACACCTTGAAGGTTCCACATCCACAATTTCCTTCATCCAACTATGAAAACACTAAATCAAATTAAATAAAATCCAGTTAAGTTTTTTGGTTTGCAGCTAGGGAAGAGCCCTGAAGAAATTTGACTGTGTTTTCACAAATACCTGAGAATGAGTCAGTATGTTTTGATAATCTTGTTTATAGCATTTTCTTTTCAATTACAACAAAAGCGAAATATATTTAAAAGAAAGCTACAGATGCCATGCCTTTTCCTTGGCAGAATTTAGTACCAAATACGTTACACTCTTGGCTGCCAGAAAGACTGGGACATGTCTGGGTGCTTGGTTCTTGTCCCATCAAAGTCAACAGTGTGTGTAACACAAACTCAGTGGGAGCAGTACCAGGATAAACGTGGTCTAGATTTTTCCTTTCCTGCTAAGAACTCTCACCTGGTGCTTCTTCCTCACCTTAACCTGTCTCACATGAGGCTTTGTGAGAGGTTCCCAAGAGAGACATTTCAGTGGTTACAGACATCTGACTGAGTGTCTGTTATTTTCATAGGCTTGTTGCAGTCTTAACAAAGTCTGTCTAAAAATAGTAAAAATAACAATAACAGTAATGGTTTGTGTATGTGCCACCAGCCCTAAGGACATGAAAGCCTGACACCTATTGTGCTGGCTTGATGGTTGTTATAATGATTAAAATGAGAAAGGAACACTAAAGTTCCTTTGACATTTTAGGGAACAAAGGCACACTTTTCATTCCTGAGTTTACTTACAAGATTTAAGGAGGAGACTGAATAGTGCAAGGATTTTGTGGTGTCAGTGTGGGGGGTGGAAGGGAGAAGCCCACAGCTTTCACTTCCACAAGTAAATAAGGCTTGTTTTCATCATCTCTCTTCATCAGCTCTCCTCTATGAGTTGAACCATGTCCTGTAGCAATCTATCACTTCAGAGGATGTTGTTGCAACAGGAAAAAAAAAAGTCTTTTCCAACCCTAATCCACCCAGAAAAGCACTATGAAGAAAGGTTTTTCTAACATGCATGCCTCAGGAATCAAACATGATCCTTGATATTAGAAATGTGCCTAATACTACTGGCGTGTTCTGCTTCCCCCTGTTTTTATTTGGATGTTTTCCATTTTTTTCTTGTTCTCGAGGTTACAGGTGCAATTTTTTTCTTACATGGATCTGCTTTATCATTCTCCTTCAGTTGAACTTGAAAGAGAGCTTCAATTCTGAGCATGATTTAGCTCTTGAATCAGGCCAGCCTCCTTTTATTGAGAGTATACCTCACAGCAATGCAGACCGGCAGGACCATGGCGCTTTGAACATAGTCTAGACCTGAAATGCACTGATGAGATAGGGCAGGATGGATGCCACAGGCTATGAAGCTCCAAAATGTTATAGTGATGTAAGTGAAAATAGTCAAGGGGAAGGCTTCAGGTCAGTTGTTAGAAAGAATGTAGCCAGACTGACTGACCAGCTTGTTCCAAAACAGTAGGTTCCCCTTTTATAGTTGCACAAATAATTAAGCACAAAATGTTTTCTGTTTTCTAGAAAAGGAAAGGAACTAGAATATCATTGAGTTTAAGGTTCTTGTTAGAAGCAAGATTGTCATTATTTTGAGAAGTAAATATTAACTACAATATTTGACTTCCCCCCCCCCCCCCCCCCCCCAAAATTGCTGCAGTTATTTCCATATTTTTGATTGCATTTTCTTTTTCAGTTGCCTCAAGACTTTGTTCTCTGCCAGTAGCTGTAGGACATAGATGACTGGTAATCCACCCAAGCACCTTACAGACCTATTGCTGATTTACTATTTCAGAAAAAAATATTTTAGGTTGAAGATTAATTCAATGTGGAATTGGTTCAGTTAATCCGAAGTGAAGAGTTTTGAAGGCAAAGCTCTATGGCCATTTTCAATAACTCCACCACACAAGAAAATGTCCAAATTGTTACTACTTTAGAGTGCACAGTCTGACAGCAACAGATTTGAATCACCTGAATGTTTTATTTACCCTGCTTGGTTTGAGTCCATGTGCATTTCACCAGTACTTAGCCTTTAGATTTGAAGGCAACGTTTCTTCACTACACGTGTCCTAAGTGAGTCAAAAGACAAGCTCCTTTAGCTCTCACCAGTCTTCAGATATCATCCAAGGTTTGTGTGGTGGGACAGGGATATTCCACATTGGATTGCTCTGCTGGCTATGACTGCAAGCAGCAGGAATAAGTATACCAGAGTTTAACTCTGTTTGTAAATTTATGTCCAAACCTACATAACTTGCATACCAACTTTCTAATTGCTTGGGTTAAAGTTTCCAAAAAGGTCCTTGTTTATGTGCTATTACTTCTTAATGTTTTAATAGTGAAGTTTAGCATAAAGAGATTAGCACCTGTGGTATTTATTGCCATTTATGGTGACTCTTAGGAGAGATTTATCTTTTGAACAGAGAACAGAGTGACAGAACATTGTGCCAAAACTTTTTTTTCTGCCTTTTCTCTACTTCTAAAATTTCATTTGACCTTTCACTAGGACAATCTGATTATGTTTATTACTAATTAAAATAATTAATATTTAACACTTAATATAAATATTTTAATGACATCCCCTTTAAGTTCCTCAAAAGAGGGGAATGTAGAATTGTAACAGACTGCTCTTAGGGTCTTTATCTCTCTTCCATCTAGTGTTTGCATTCATATATCTCAGAAGGAGAACACAGGAGAATAAGGTCATGGAATACCCTGCCTGGAGACCAAGCATCTTATTTATCTTGCTTTAGAGGGTTTTGAAAAAGAGTGTATCATACTGTGCCAGACAGTTTCCTGATCCCGACCACTGAGAGTGTTGATATCATTTTATTGCTGCAATAGAAAAGTGTTAAGGAACCTCTCCAACATCACCTGCTGTACTGTAGCAAGGCTGGGTATTGATTCCTCAGGTTTTGAAGCTTGTATCCACCTGACCTTGAGTTCCCTTTCTTTAGGGCTTGCAGAAGGCAAATTGCCCTTTGGTATGTTTTGCTGAAGTGTATTTTCAACTCCACAGGCTACTCTTCCATTTCCCTTCCGGTTGTGTGAATAATGTCTACCTTCTCCCTTCATCTCCTCGCACATTTATTCGGGGTAAGACACACATCCTTGTGCTGCATTGCTGAAAAACCGTGCCCTACAAGCGGCAGCAGGAGCACTGATGCTCCGGGCTGCCAGCCCTTCCTGATCACCAAAACCTTCCTGTGAGCCCCAGACCTGAGGCGGGGTACCTATGTTCGCCGGGGACAGAGCAAGGGCAGGACGTGGCTGCCGGTGTGGCGGTGTTCAGCGGGGCGAGCCGCCGATGGCTGTTGTTGCCCCGGCTCGGCAGTCTGGTTGCCTGGTAGCCAGTAGCTCGGCTCGGTGTGCAGCGGCGGCGGCGGCGGGCGGCAGGGGGCGGGAGGGAATCGCCCGGGACCCTCGGGGAGGGGATGGACCAGAGACAAGAGCTGCCCTCGTAACCTGGCTTACGTGATGGTTTAGGAAGAGGGTTTAGTGGCGGACTTGGCAGTGCTGGGTTAACGGTTGGATTCGATAAGCTTAAAGGTCTTTTGCAACCTAACGGATTGTATGATTCTCTGATTCCGTGACCTGATGCTAAAGGGTGAATAAAATGGAGTGTCTCCAGTTGAGGTTTGGCTCTTTGTTTTCCCAGTGTGTCATCGTGTGCCCACTTCCTAAAAAAGCAGCCCACAGCAGTGATGGGAATTGCTGTCACAGTGATGAGTAAGACCAGGAGAGAAAGCACAAGGCTGAAAATCATTTGTAGAGCTGTAAAAACAGTCTGTGCTTACAGTCCTTGTTGAGCCAAAATCATGCAGGGTAATAAAAGACCTACCATATGCTGTAAACAGCCTTCTTTTAACATTTGCAATCAATTTCCAGAAAAAAAAAAAAACAACCAAAAAAACAACCAAAACACAAACCCAACAAAACCACAAAGCAAAGCAAAACATCTACTGATATTTATCATCCTGGTTGCAAATGCCGTTGTGCAGAAAGCTTGCTCTGAGTGACCTTTTCTGCTTTGTGGTTTGGGGGTTTGCCTTGTGACAATACACAGAGTGGCCAGTGTCAGCTATCTGCAGGATGAGGTGCCAGGCTCCCCAAGATGCTCCTGAGAGCAGCCAGGGTACAGGCAGGCTTCTTGCTCGTGCATCATGCTGCCAGCAATCCCCACTGGGGCCAGCCGCAGGACAGCTTGGCACCAGAGCAGAGCTGTGCCAGTGCCACAGATGATTGAGGTCACTGGCTTGAGCTGTTCATGGCCTGGATGACCTCCTAAGCCAACAATGGCCAGGGAGTTGAAAGTCTGGGGGTTACTGCAATGTCATGTTTGCAGTATTATGGTAACTTATTCAAGCTTTAGCCACTCAGGCTGTATGTGTGGCAGGAACACTCAGAGTTGGTCATTATACTTGTAATTTGCCAGACCCTCAATTCAGCTTTTGTTGAGGAAAATAAAAAAAGAACTGTTGCCTTGAGTGCTACCAAGCAAGACAAAAAACAGTGACTGGATACAGAGTGCCTATGAGCTTGATTTTCAAAAGGGCTAGTAACATTGTGATGTTGTTCTCATGCTGACATTTAGTCCTGCCTGATACTAGAAGTGGCAGCTCCAGCAGCTCAGGGTGATGTAGCCTGACATCTTCTGTTTCTGCCTCTCTACTCCCCTTTGCTCTTTGCACCATTCCCATCCTTCTGAACAGATTCCTCTTGACTATTTATTGAGGTTAGAAATGTTATCTTTATTGCTTTATGACTTTAAATATAGTCTCTTACTCTCTGCCTGATCTGCTTCCTCACACTTCACCAAATGTAGGTGAGAGGTAGCAACCTTTTCATAGCTACTCACTGGCCAGGTTCCCATATTTTCCATTTATTTAATTTTTAAAACTCTGTAAATACACCCAGAGAAAAATGCTGACAAAACAAATAGATAGTGTTAGGAACCACAGCTCAGAGTGGCATTACCTGAGTCTGTACCTATTTATTGGCAGACACCTGGCAAGTGAGATTTAAGAACACCCTTGAACTTGGAGCATGCCAGGAGGTCCTTGGGATACTCACACTGCCATGAGATTTCCTCAGGAGAAATAAAGCCACGGGTCAGATCCTCCCCATCTTGCCCTCCTTTTCTACCTCTTCCCACTGGCCCCCACCAAAAGCTTTAAAAAAAAAAAGGTCAGAGAAGGCCAGGCTGAGGATTTTCCTGCTACTAACACCCAGAGTTGTAGTGAGAAGTTTAGCTCTAACTTTTGCAGTACAGGGCCTGAGCACAGGAGCCTTCTGAAATGAGATAGCCTGCTAGCACAAGAATTGTTTTTGGCACACCTCTTCGTAAAATACACCCACACTTTTCAGTGTTGCTGAGAAGAAACCAGATAGGATACATGCACTCTGCAACTTGGAGCAGCCAGTAGGAACCGTGGAAGGAAGTTGTGTCTGGGCTGGTGGCTGCTGGAGTGTGTTGTTTTTACCGGGACCAGTGGTACTGTGGAGCTCCACCAGTGAGTTGGAAAAACAACCAACAGACCTATTACTGCTGTTATTTTTGGAGGGTTTAGGGAGATGGTATGCATCTATTCAAGTGCTTAAAAGCATTAACAATCTCCCTAATTTACCTCACTGTTCTTGTTGACATAATTAATTTCCAAAGGAATCTGCATGATTGCCAGATTTTGAAAATAGCAAAAATTATTCTCCATAAGTCTTTCTTTTCAAAATTGGTTAGTCAAAGATTGTATAAATGATATTCCTATTGCTTTAATGAACAGGCAATTGCAGACAGTGTGAGAGTATAGCAATGCTTTACCAAGTGATTCAATTTATGATTATGCCACACTCTTGTATAATGACCTGAAATTGTGCACTGAACAGGAACATACATTGTTTTAAATATCCTGATGACACAGCTAGATTTATAAATAGGTTCATAGGTTCATCAGTTCAGAGCCAGGTATAATTCATATTGGGCACAGGAAAATTACCTTAAATTATAATGACACCATTGATAATGGTCATTGCTCATATGTTCTTTAAACCCAATACCATGGTCATGTAATGTTTAAGGTTGCCATCATCACAGGTTTTCCACTTTCCCCAAATGGGTAGGACAGTTTTGTGTAGTTTCCCCATGTGTCTCTTCAGCTCGGCACCAGCAAACCTTTTCTGGTGACCGCTTAGCTGCCAAACTTATCACATGACATTGCACAACCTTCCTTGTCTGACTATACAGAGTTGTGGTATGCAATTAAATGCCACCAGGTTAGCAAATAACCAAGAAACACTGTTGACTCTTCATCTCTGGAGGCCCCATAAACAACTGGGGCACACTCAGAATGGTGTAGGTCAGTCTTAGGATAAAAGCAAGTTTTTGAATCCTGTTCTTGTTTATATTCTGTGATGTTATGATAGCTTTTACTGTACTTGAACACCTGTTTGACCAGTAGCCATGACCTGTCAGGATTTTTACTGGGGAATCTGTCTTTTTGGTCTTTAGTATGAGCCTGGTTTAACTAGAAATTAACTGTAATATTC
The DNA here is from genome assembly GCF_027791375.1 of Indicator indicator. Lineage (NCBI taxonomy): Eukaryota > Metazoa > Chordata > Aves > Piciformes > Indicatoridae > Indicator > Indicator indicator. Next base: position 12,389,492 of record NC_072011.1, on the reverse strand, counting down.
TATTCATTTGCACTCACTTGAAGTGAGTTGCACCCACTTGAAGCTGTGCCTGTGGAGTGCTTTCCATAGCTGTAATTGTGGACATTGATTTTTGCAGGCATCCATTTTCTATGTGGTAAAATCTTTACATGCAGAGACTATATGCAAAATCAGAATCCTGGCTGTAATGTAATTACAGTGTTGCATACAAATAATTCTGTTTCAGCTATAGTGCACGGTAACTATGAATTTCCAAAGCATGCCTTTGGAATACAAGAATACTACAATTTCAGTAGAATTTAATGAGGATGTAACTCAAGAGACAGGCAGTGGAGATAACTGTAATGCAAGAACAAAGCTTTTGTTTCCTGAATCCTAAAATAGATACACAGCTTTAATGGATGTTCTTCTGAATATATGTCAAATAAAAGCCATGCTTGCTTTTACATTTCATTCTCTGTTGCAGGCCTCATTTCAGTTTCTTATCCTTATCCGTTCTTTGGCTTTTGCCCTTCTTTTATGAGCTCCTCTCACGCTCCTGTTTTTACACTGGTTCACAAAAGTTCACTCATAAAAATGTCATCATTTATTTACCTTGTGTAAGTTTCTTGTTACAGCCTGGCTGAATGTAGTGCAGATTTCTCATTCCAGAGAAGTATGTGATGTTCAGAATACCTGGGTGACCAAGTGCATGCATGTATCTGGGGTTACATGCACATGCACACAGGCCATTATGCTTACACACCAAACTACTGAAGTGTTTTAGCTTCTTACTCTGTTTGTTGCAATTCTTTTCTCCTTTTCTTTTCTTTTCTTTTCTTTTCTTTTCTTTTCTTTTCTTTTCTTTTCTTTTCTTTTCTTTTCTTTTCTTTTCTTTTCTTTTCTTTTCTTTTCTTTCTCTTTCCTTTCCTTTCCTTTCCTTTCCTTTTCCTTTCCTTTCCTTTCCTTTCCTTTCCTTTCCTTTCCTTTCCTTTCCTTTCCTTTCCTTTCCTTTCCTTTCCTTTCCTTTCCTTTCCTTTCCTTTCCTTTCCTTCCTTTCCTTTCCTTTCCTTTCCTTTCCTTTCCTTTCCTTTCCTTTCCTTTCCTTTCCTTTCCTTTCCTTTCCTTTCCTTTCCTTTCCTTTCCTTTCCTTTCCTTTCCTTTCCTTTCCTTTCCTTTCCTTTCCTTTCCTTTCCTTTCCTTTCCTTTTCTTTTCTTTTCTTTCCTTTCCTTTTCTTTTCTTTTCTTTCCTTTTCTTTTCTTTCTAAATAAATGATAGTGATTAACGCCACTTTGCTCCTTATGTTTCTTAGAATAATGATTCCTAGTGAAGATATACCTTGCATTACTACATTTCCACATTTAATGAATGCACTGAAGCTTTACTTTGTGATTTCCCTCTCATCTGCAGCTCAGATTGCCTTGTTTTGTTCAGTGGACAGCACGTTTGTTTGGTTTGCTCTGTTTTGTTTTGGTTTTCCCAGTGTAGACAAAAAAGATACTTTTGTATGAACTATGGCCCTGTATTGTACATGTGGTCCAAAGTGCATTTTGGATTCCCTCAGAATGGTAGAATAAAGTATGTTTCAGACGTATAATATGCATGGCGTTACATATAATAACTTTTATTACAATATAATATGTTATTAATAAAGTATTAAAATATAAAGGTTATGCTTCACACAAATGGAATCTATAAAGAAAAGGTCAATAAACACAGGTTTTTCCATCATAAATCCTGTGTGATTGATTGGCTCTAGAACAGTGGTGAAATCCTCAGACCCCACTCTCTTCCATTGCACCAGAGAGATATGATTTTTTTTATCTTAATTGTAGGTCCGAAGTTTCTTGTACAAGATACAAGGATTCTGCAGTTTGTGGTAAATGGAAGTAAGCAAGCAGAGGGCTCCTCCAAAGGTTTATTGCCTGTGAGTGGGCAGCTCAACAAGAGGACTGGGGTTTTTCTGTGCAACACACCCAATCTGTCCCAGTCCTGTGTTTGTCACAGGTACATCTATCTTTTCCCAAGCACCAGTTTCTGCAGTTCTAGATTCAGAGGCATGCAACCAATAGTTAAGCTATTGTTAAAGTTCATCAACTTTAAATGATATTTGACTTTTTCTTTGCATTACGCTTTTGATAACTTTTACCTTTTGTCACTATCTGTAGGGAGCAGGGTATCTGGGCCACAGGACAGAAGTCTGCATTGAAATGGGCACAAATATATGATATTCCTGTGATCTTAGATTCTTCAGTTTTTGCTTTTCATCCATTATCCACGTTTTTCTTTTTCCTTTTTTGCCTTTTTAAAAATTTATTTAATTAAATCCACTCTTTCTGTCCTCTTAAAATTCAAGTGGTTTAAAAAGGTCTCTTGATTCACTGTGACACCACTTCAGTATAATGCCAGCATCATTTAACTCATATATGAATAGCCACAGCTTTTGTAGAAGAAAGGAGTTAAGTAGCAGGAAGGAGAAAAATGAGCTGCCATCTCTCCCAGCTGACCTGCCTGCACAGGAGGAGGCAAAGAAGGAATTCCAGGGCAAGCTATCTTTTTAATCTAGCACAGAAAATATATCCAGAACACAATACTTTATAAGGCATTACAAAGGTCAGACCAGTTTGTCCACTTGGGTCATAAATATGAAACTGCCACTTTCAAAATCTGTCTGCAAGCAACACCAAGCAATTAATCTCCTCTCTTCTGCTCCCTCCTGTACTCTCCCTGTAATGCCCAGAGGTCTACCCCTCCTTCCCTGCTGCTGCAAGACAGTGAGAGCTTCCCTGAATCTAGGTACCAGGGAAGGCAGCTACAGGCAGCCCTGGCACACCAGAGACCAAAGGCGGCTGGCCTGGAAGAAACCCAGAGATGCAGAAACTGCACCTCCCCACAGCTTGCTTCATCCATGTAGATCAGCTGTGGTGGTGTGGCAGCTGGCTATTCTGCATCCGATACAGTTAGCTCACTGCCAGCCTCCTGAACCCTGTCTCTTTTACATATCTTTGCAAATTGATGGGGACTTAAACAGTATTTGGTTTGGGGGTACTACAAGGCAAACACAGAAACCATCAAAAGCGTGTTTTATAATCATGATTAATTTATTTGACATAGGACCAAAAAAAAACCAACACAAAACCACCAAAAAACTAATTTAAAAAGGCTTATGATTTTAAGCAAGCTGAATGTCCCAACTTTCTATCACTGTGAATCTGTTTCCCCTTGCTGAAGGGGGAAAGTTTACATAGAAGTAACAAGCAGGTCCCGTGGGACCGCAATGTACTACTGCAGTCATGCAGAAAGCAAGTCAGCCAGAAAAGGGATATCAGCCAAAAGCCTGGAGTCCCACACTTGAAAGGACATCTCATGGTAATGGCTTCTTCTTTATTTTTTTTTTTTTAAGAAAATGATCTGATGAACAGTTTGTTGCTTTGCTATCAGTGTTCTGAGGGAGATTGTCCGATGCATGGACATCTAAGTAGTTCTTACCCATGTTATAGGCTATGGTGTCCCAAAAAAGTGCACTACATCACATATCAAATTTAAAATGACCACATGCCCAACCTCATTACCAGGCCTAATAGGCAGCAGATGAGAATCAAGTTAGTGGGATGCTGTTTCCTGAGGAGAGGTCATTGCTTATTTGTGCCTCGTTGCCTTGAGTTATTTATAGGTATTTAATCACTGAAGCACTTAGATCAAAGCCTTCTTTGAAAAATCTATTTTGGAGTGGGCTACCTCCACATGAGGCAGGTATCACTTAACTTGGTAAACTTCAGGAGTAACATTGAAGATTACCTGTGGGTGGGAGGGCCACCTACAGCAATGACATGACAAATGTTCCAGGCCAGCCCTGCTACTGCCCCCAAATTAGGGTAACAGAGCTTATGGGGAATTATTTCTGAGCTGTTTCAGAGTGCTGCCTCTGCCTAGATAACTCTTCTGAACTACTGCTCTGACTCATGATCTTTTTGCTAATACCAATTTCAAAACCATGTGAAAGAGCATTTTCCCAATGCATGTGCAAGAGGATGTAAATAGATATGAGAGCCTGAGTGACAAAGCCAGTCATTTGGTACCCAATGCAAAGCAAACATTCCCTAATGTGAAGCAAGCAGTAAGATCCCCCTGCAATGTACAGGACTGAAATAGTTTGGATCTTGGTTTAGAAATTGTAAGCCTCGTGACAAAACCTGGAATTAGTACCCACTGGGTTGTGAGACTTCATGGGCAATCTCAGCATCTGTTGTTGTAGGTACCTGCCTAAAATGTGTGTGTCTGAGGGCATATGAGCTTACATTGGGTCTTTATCACATTCATGCAGGGCTTAGCTATAGCTACAGGGATATTTTCTTCTTAGTCTTTTCTCTGCCAGATGACAGGTGTAACCACTCGTCAAGAAATAAGATTTTTTTGATAATTGCCTTTTATTTTGCTTCTGAGACTGTAAAATTTTATTTAACTTATGAGTGTCTACACTTTTTTATAAATGCCCCTATGATATGCTATCTAATTTTCCTCCGCATTAGTTAGAAATTAGATCCCGTTGTTTTCAAGAAAAACAGTTTCAAAAAGGACATTTAATTGCTGCAAATATTTAACTCTAGCTTGATCAAGTGTCAGGAAATGGACAGCCCTGAGAATGCAAATCCGTTCACTGAGTAAGGGTCCAAATTTTTTTATTGTTGGGTTTTAGAGTTTACAGCTTTAGGAAACCTGACATTTGTATACATTCCACTGATACTTTCATGGCAGTACAGTGAGCTGGTGACAGTTCTCCTTTCCAGTCTGAAGCAGACATATCAGTGTGGGATGATCTGCTAATAAATTCCTCATCATCTCAGAGCCAAGGGAATGAAAGCAGTGGGGTTTTGCAGGTAAAAGGTTACTGCATGACAGTTCAAGAAGGCATATGTTAGGCAACTGTGGAGTTGCCTGGAATGCCATTACTTAAATTATTGGCAAAGGTGACTACCTTTACATTAGAATGTGCATCTTTCTTTGTGTGCTGTATTAAACAGTCCCTTCCCTCTGCTGTACTCCCAAAGCAGTGTGTAACCTGGCTCACAGGATGGAGTTCTGAGCTAAAACCTCTTTCTAGCCCATTTAATGCTCAGCTATTTCACCACCTGAGTGTCAGCTAACAGCTGGGCCTGGCTTTCTCTTCATGCTGATATTTAAGAGATAAATCCCTCAACATTTGGTCTTGGTTACTGCTTTAGAGCATCACTGTGTGATTGAAAACAGATGTTACAGGGACCGCTTTTCCTGTCTGATAGTTAATCTTTCCTTACCCACAGTTCTGGTTCACCAGCAGTAGCATATTCTGGCAAACCAGAATGAGTAGGTAGTGAAACACTTATACGTTCCAGTTAGGTAAAATCTTTTGTTACTAAATATTAATCATGTGCTATATGATGTCCCTTGATTGGTTCTTTCATCTCAGGAAAGTCTGAAAGACTGCAAGTACCATGTATTTAGGGATCAAGCATTTTCCTTTCTTAACCAATACATGTTAGATTTGCAGATCTACCAGGAGAAAACAGCAAACTTCTTAAAATTTCTAAGACTGGTTTTGGTCTAAGTGCTCCATTGGAGGTCCTCTTGAATAGTGAAACACAAGACAGAACATTATTTCTTTCAGAAGGAGTCTCAGGAACTTTCCCACAGAGAAAACCCATGAAAAAACCTCATCAAAGGTTCAGTTTTAACACTTACATAGGGCTAAGCATGATTCACCATGTTTATGTCTCCACGTTTATGGGTGTGGGGTAAAGACAGAGGAAGCATTCAGCTCTACCTTTTCATCTTCCTTTATCAGTAGACAGTTCAAGTTAAAACAAAAAAAATAAAATTCTTTCCCTTAAAAAAAAAAAACAAAAAAATGAAACAATATGATGTCACAGTGGTTGGTTTAGAGTGGTCCCACATGCCAGTGTTACCAGGGGACTAGAAATGAGTACAAACCTTTTAAAGACTGAATCTGGTGGCTTGAGCTTCCCCGAATGACCCTGTGATGTAAGCTATTATGCTTGAGTAGCTTAAGCAGAAGCATAAAGTATGCTGTATTTATAGCCTGATTAGGAGTAGATGTAGAGCTAAACCTCAGTCAGACCAGGTGTAATGTGAAATTCACTGCTCTTACACCAAACACTTTCAAGGTGAGTTTTCCAGCAAGGTTCATTTCTCGCACTGAGGGTGCTCAAGATGGGTGGAAAACAAATTGCAATTTTGTTTTGATTTTGATGCATAAGTAGTAGGGTTGGGGGTTTTGTTGTTGTTGTTTTCTTTCTGCTTTGCAGTGAAAAAAAAACCTTTGTACTGAAAATGCTTCTAAAGATGTGATCACTTCACAGAGAAAGCACTCCCACAGTCCGTGTTAAAGCAGGCTGATTTCCAGAGTCATGACAGAGGCACAGAGAGCAGACTGTTATGAAATGAGCATTACCTACTAATTAAAGCAGCGAACTAGAATCACAGCTCTGGAGTGACATTCTTGCCTGTGCTGTATCACTACATGCAGAACTGATCTCCTGCTGTCCCTGTTTCACACCTTTGAAATCAAATCTGTAACCTTTTCATACTTCCCAGTAGTAAACTAATAGTGGCAACGTGTTTAGATACATGAAAGTGAGGAAAGAAACTCTGAAAGGAAGCTCAATGTTACTAAGTTTTGCTAATGTGCAACACACAGCTACTAGTGATGGAGCCCTTTCCATGGATGAGGATGTGCAAAGGATATTTTGGCCCATTCTGCTCTGTATCATTGTAGAGATTCTTGAATACTGCTAAAGCATCAGAACATTTATTTCTACTTTGCTTGTTTGTTTTTGTTTTGTTTTGGGTTTCTTTTATTTAATGTATTAATGGCTACCAAGTGAGGAATATCAAAGGTATTTATTTTGCAGAGTGGAGGAGCATCATACTTTCAGACAACTAGACGACTAAAGGACTGCTGGCCTGGTGAAGGACACTCTGATGGTCTTATACAGGCTTCTTGACCACCCCATAGTCTTAAATGCTTCCTCCAAGGAGGAGCTCCTCTGAAGCAAATGTCAAATTTGGTATTCTTTGGCATTCTCTTCTAGTTTGGTCACCAAGTAGAGGGGAAAGCAGGATGCACTCCTTGTCTGAATTTCTTCCTGTTCCAAAGATACCAGACATCTTCAATCAAAGCAGGCCTACTGAAGTGTGAATGAGCACACATTTTAAATGCCTCTGTCAGAAAGGAGCAAACACAAAAAGAAAACGGATATATTCTGAAGATCTCACCCTTATTCCCTAAATAAAGGGGTAATAAATATCCTGAAATGTACTTGCCTGCCCTCTCTCTGCCATCAGTTTAGACTTGGCCCATCCTTAAAGAGTAATTTTTAGGGGTTTTACTGAGAACAGAACATGTGACTTTACATTCTTACTTGGACTAGTCCTGGCCAAACCGCTCCAGAACTGATAAGAAGTTCCTTCAAGCATAAATAAGGGCAATTTTGCCCATCCTGATGAATTCATCATCAAACAGAGAAAAGGGAAAGGTTTTATTTCGAGAAGTCTGTGTTGTATTTCAGCAGGAAAGTTCACAAAGAGTGATTCTAGGTTTTACAAATCCGTTTGAAGGAGATGAACAAAAAGCTTGGGCTATCCTCTTTGTTGTGGTAGAGATCCATGTTCCCCTAAGACTTCCTAAAGGGCATTCTTAATGTTGTGTGGCACCAACAGTGATCCAGCAGCAGAAGTCCTTGAAGCTGACAAGAGCTGCCTTTCATCTTCCCCCAGTGCTTCCCTACACTTCAGCTGGCAAGAGCTTCCTTGTCAGTGGAAAAGGAAAATAAAATCATTAAGGGAGGGAAGGGCAGCTAATTTAGACCGTCTCCAAACTGTTGCTAGATGCTGATAGTTTAATACTTGGGAAACCTTGCTGAAAACAAATGCAAACTGATGTCTCACCTGTCCTTGCCAGTTAGTCTCACTGTGTCGGCCAGGAATTGGATATTCTCTCAGAGAAGACTGGATGTTCCTGGCACAGATACAAATGACTCAGAAATGACTCACTGGTGCAGGAGAACCTGGTAGCAGCAAGGCACTGTCCTTCATCATCGAAGGAGTCTTCTCTGCAGCTCAGGCACCAGAAATCATGGCAAGCCAGCGAGTGCCTAAGTGCTGCAGTGTGGCTCTCTGGTGGCACAGACCTCGTAAAGGGAAGCCCTGAGGTCAGTGAGCATGGCAAAGTCTTCTCATAGAGCTGACCACACAAGGTACCTTTCACAGCTCTTCTTCAGCTCAACAGGGCCAACATTTCTTGAGGTTGATTTGCTTTCTCATTGGCATAATTTTTCTTCCTCTGCCTCATTTGCCACCGCAGAGAGTGTCACAGTCCTTACATCCATCACATCTAGCAGGAGACAGTTTCCACCCAGCTTCCCCATGCAGCCCAAGGGTTGGACCATGGAGATGAGGAATGATGCTCACTGCAGCAGCAGTCACAGTGGCCAGGGCAGCCATTAATCACCCTTGCTTCCAATGAAAAGGCATCTAGAATAGTCTTTTCATGAAGCAGATCAAATGATCCTGGGCTTGTTTTCATAGGACCAAGCTAAAAATATTTATAATGGCTGGCATTTAATTCAGTGAGTAGTTCTGTTAGCTACTAAGAACAGTTTAGAGAGTAAACCTTTACTCCTCATAGCGGTTCCTTGCATAGGCTGTTCCTGGTAGTTCTTTTTCCTCACTTTGAATCTTGTTTTCTGTCTTAATATTCTTCATGGGTTTGAAGTTTTTCTGCTCTCTTTTCTGCTGTCTGCAAAATATCTGGAGATGACAATTAGAAGAGGAACTGACAATAGTTTGAGGAGAGCTGAAGGTAAATCCTGCACACTGATGTGAGATTGGGAATTATTAACATTCTTGCTGCAGATGGGGTAACTGTCAATAGGAAAAAGGAACTGATTTTACAGATGATCCCTGTGAAACTGCTGAAGAAACAAGAAGTAGTTAGGCAAGTGACAACTGCAGTCATGTTTTCCTGCTTGGGATGCTGAGGGTCATGCTCATGTGGTTAATACGTGATCACAAAGGAGAAAAGATTAAAGATAGCCTCTCTGCTGATCAGAAATGCCATCAGCTGATCTGAGGCTATGGTAGGTCAAGTGAGGCAGTAGCTATGCGTGCTGCCCTGTGACCTGTCTTTGTGATACCAGCACAACCCCTTGGGTGCTTCCAGCTGTCCCTTCGGCACGCCACTTGTCTCTGAGCAAATGTGGATGCCCACTCCCCAGCGTTCATGTGACATGTGAGTGTTTGCAGCAGTGCCTGGGCTGGTAGGGAGGAATCTCCGGTGTTGCTACAGTGTGCCAGAATGACCCTTCACAGAAACCTCTTCATTTTACCTCTTTCTATCGCCTTTAGCACTTGTCTCTGCCTTCCATACATGTTGGGTGTGAAAAAATGCATGTCCTCTTGTGCCAAACCAAATTCTAACACCAGATGTGAAAAGTGAAATTCTAGTGCCAAGATTCTCCTCCAAGAGATGTTGCCAGGCTCAGTGATATTTCACAGAGATTGGATATAGCCCACTGAAATTACAGATCAGGAGGTCAAGGTCCTGGATTTGAGTCTCTGCCAAACCAGCCTGACAATCTTTTTTAGTGAAAGATGTGGAAAACAGGGGAAATGCAGTATACAAAAATTATCTTGATTTTATGGATCCTATGGACAGAGCAGCAAACTAATAGCATGTCTGACAACAGTGGGTGATAAAACTGGGTGATAAAACTGGGGATACAGTAAGCAGCCAGCAGTGCTGTTATATTAGAATAGGGCTTACATCAAGCATGGGTCCCCTTACATTAACATATGGTACTATGACCAGGAATATTCTGCCTAGTTATTAGCAAGCAGTGAAAGCAATACCATAGAATCACAGAATCATTTAAGTTGGAAAAGACCTTCGATCTTAAGATCAATGAGTTGAGCTATAAACCTAACACTGCCTAACAGAGCCATGGCTGAATATGAAGCTGGTACAAAGACACTTTAGGTGCAGAACCATACAAAGAAGATATTACTGGATCTGAATTTTAAAGAAAGAAGCATGTATGAAATTATCAACTTAGTTAAGAAGTGTACAAGAAAAATAAATAGCTGCCATACAGAGCCTTTCTTTGATATTGCAGTATCACAGTATATCAGAGGCTGGAAGGGACCTCAAGAGATCATCAGGTCCAACACTCCTGCCAGAGCAGGATCACTTAGGTTAGTCCACACAGGAATGCATCCAAGTGGGTTTTGAAAATCTCCAGAGAAGGGAACCCCACAACCTCCCTGGGCAGCCTGTTCCAGTGCTCCGTCACCCTCACTATAAAGAAGTTTCTCCTCATGTGGAGAAGAAATCTTCTACTAATTCCAGTATAGAAAGTTATACTTAGTCCAGCAAAGGTATATCAGTTGCAACAAATGGAAAGGCAGTCTTCAAGAACAGAAGGAAGTGAAGGAGGTGGAGGAGAAGGAGCAGCAAGAAATGCCAAGCAGAAAGGGTCCCCCCTCCCATTAGACTTCTCTCTTTATTCTGAGCATAACGTTTTTGGTTTAGGATATACCTGCTGCCAACTCAAGTCAGCTGTCCTGCCTGACTCAGGACTGGTCAGCCCATGGCTGGCCTTTAATTCTGCTCCAGCAAAACTAGGACAGATGCATCCTTTTGCTTCCTTAGTGAAGATAACTTGCTTTGAGGAAGGGGATTGTCCTTCTTCCAGTATCTGAGTTTCCTATCCTTGACATATGGCTGATTTCTGAGGATGTTGCTGAATTATCCTGCCTTTTTAAAAATAAATGTGTACAAATATTTTCTTAATATATTAGCCTTTAGATTCTGCTCATTCAGGATCTGTCTCAGATAAAACTGAACAAGTTATAGAGCGAACAAGAGATGGAGCAACCCACAAGAAGAGAGGATGAGTTGGAGACACAGTGAGTTGTACTACAGTTGGGTTTTGAACAGCACCTTCTTTTGTGTCAGAGCCATTGGACAGGCACTTCAAAGATATTTAATTAATATTTCCACTGATTACAGGTGGGGTGGACTTACATCCATTCACAGTTGTGTTTCAGACAACACAGGTCTAAGTAGCTCTGTAATTTAAAGACTTTCAATGTTTTGGACTCTAGTTGGACTAAGTATTTTGTTGTAGCTGAGAACTGTCTTCCTTTCCCTCTTCTTCTCCCTCTCCAAATTTCTTGTGTAGGAAAAAGACAGGGCTTGCAACTGTTATCCTGATTTGATGGGTTAATTTACAGGAGTAAAGCCTTTCTATGTCTTAAATTCACTTCTGCCACTTTTTGCTTGGTAGCTACACTTGTATATCACTCTTTCGAAAGAGGAAAGATCTTGTATCTGAATGGCCAGAAATTTGTCACAATCTCTTTTTAAAATGAAAATCAATCAGGTGTGAAATGAAAACTCTAAAAGAAGATGACAAAATACTGTCTTTAATATGCTATACAAGTTTAGGTTAGACATTTGACCAGGATTTTCCCAGGGGATACAAAAAAGACACTCCCAAGCTTGTGAATTAGCTTGGAATACGCTTATGGAGATTCTCTCCTTTCAAGCTAAAACTGACAGATAGCTATGATTTCAGAGTGTACTAGATGAAGAGATAAAGTGTTAAAGGACCTGTGGAGTACTACTGGCTTCCCACCAAGCTTCAATAAAAACGAATATTAAAATACATTATTTAACTCTTCCATGTAACTTGTTTCAAACCACTCTAAGAACAATTAACAACAACAACCACAAGAAGCTTTCACATTATATTTTCATATGAAATTTTAAAAGGCTAAAGACTGCTTACTATGTATGAATTTCTATGCAATGGCAAATTAACTACTCATATGATTAAGAAATCTGCTCAAAGTTCTCACTCTGATTTTTGAGTGCTAATAAGACTAAATAGCTCAAATCCAGGAAAGAAATTAAGAGATGTGAAATGTTAATTAGATGAAGAAAGAGAACTAAAAGTAGAAGCAGTGCAAATAGGGACCAAATAAGAATAAATAAATATTACAGTTGGGAATTAAAAAGGAAAAAATAAAATAAAAGAAAGAAATTAAATAGAGACACAATAACAATATATAAACTGATTGCTCCCATGATATGGTAGAATATCTCACTTATTTTAAGGTATGTTGCTGAGAGAGTGCCACAACTTCTGATTTACTATCAACAGTGGGGTTCTCTCTAGCCCCCATCCAGGATGGGTGTAACACATCCCAGCACACCACCTCATTTCCCCTTTTTTTCCCTTCAAATCCCAGAGCACCTGGGCTCCATTGGAGTCTCCTCCCACCCCAGGTGTGGCCACTTTCCCTCCCTGCCCACTCCCCTTTTTAATCCCCCCCAGGAAAAGCAGAAGCCCCAGGCTGAGCCCATCTGGGCTGAGGGGTCCTCCTCTTCTCATCACTGGTGAGTCCCTATGGTGCACACTGTATGACTGGTGTGGGGGGGAAGACAAAGGCTGGGGGGCCTGGTGGCCCCCCGGTTAGGTAGGAAGAAGATTGATGACCACTCTAACATCATCCATAGGTGCTGGCTGGGCCTCCTTATTGGGCTGAGCTCTTCTGTGGTATCTTGGCTGGTTGAGGGTCTTTCCCCAGGCTCTGGGATGGGTGCCAAATTGGTAGTAGAGCAGGAGCTGCTTAGGCATGGTGGAGGATGGTGTAGAGGGAGCAGGAGCTGCTTTGGGAAGATGAGGGGTGGGGGGCAGTGGTGAGGGAGCAGCAGCTTCTGTAGACATTTCCTCATGTGGAATAGTATCATAGTATATCAGAGGTTGGAAGGGACCTCAAGAGATCATCAGGTCCAACCCCCTGCCAGAGCAGGATCGCTTAGGGTAGTCCACACAGGAACGCATCCAGGAGGGTTTTGAAACTCTCCAGGGAAGGAGACTCCACAACCCCCCTGGGCAGCCTGTTCCAGTGCTCTGTCACCCTCACTGTAAAGAAGTTTCTCCTCATGTTGAGGTCAAGTCTTCTATGTTCAAGTTTGAACCCATTGTTCCTTGTCTTATCACTGTGAACCACCAAAAAGAGCCTGATACGGCTCTGGTAACAGCCTGTAAAATATTTAGTTAAATCAACAAGAAGACTTAGATATCAGAACATCACTGTTGACCATTTAATGTAAAATTACTTTCTGTTGGCTGCTCTTAAGTCTTGGAAACATATGCAGTCACTAGGCACTTATGCCTCTGTCCCTAATACTCCTTGTGTGTCCAAGCTTACTCTGCATGCAACACAGTGATCACCTCTACTCTGGCTTCAAATGATTTGGCACATGCAGTGCTCTGCAGCACACTTGGAACCTGAAGATTTGAATGCTTGGTGAGCTGATGTTGCTGGAAGGCAAAACAATCAGGGCAAGCATCTGTACCACGATGGCTCCTTGAGTGTAAGCTCACTTAGCTTCAGTCTCCTCTGAGAATGGACGAAGACAGGCAGGTGAGATACGTCCTATGTGCCTGCTGTGGGGTTGATGGTGGTCTTTGCTGTGCTGTGCAGCTGGGTGTCCATCTCAGGCCCAAGCTGAGGGGCTTTCTCAAGTAGGAAGAACTTTTTTTGCCCCTTCTTGCCCATGAAATCTGAGCTGATAAGAATTATTTGAAAATCATTGTCAGAGGAGGCTGCAGACAAACAGGATAAATAGTAACTATTTCCACCTGTTGAGAAATTGCTCAATGATGAAAGAATTCACTCATTAGGATGAGCCCTTTCTTGGTGGAAAGGATCTGGATCTTATCCAGCTCCCAGTCAACTTCCCCAAGCACAGAGTGACCATGTGTTTTGTGGTGAGGCTCACCAGATCTCCTATGTGAAACAGCACATCCTCTCTGGCATATGTGCAGCAGTCCAGACACAGAACTAAAAGCATTCATGCTCGGGGCATAAATTACATCTGGAAAAGTTCTGTGTCTGTTCCAGCACCCCTTCCTAAGTCTTGGTATGGGACACATCTAGAAAGATTACCCTCTTTGATGTCTAAGATTCCTAACTCATTTGCACTCCTGGCATATACAGAAAGTAAAGAAAACCTCTTATACCAGACTTCTGTTTCCATGCAGACCTGAACACCCTGGGTTAGAAGATGGCAAAGTTTACTTTTGAATCCATAACTATGGATTTGCCTAACTTAATTCTTTTGAAAATTATCAAATGAAAGAAAGAATAAATGATCTTGTGACTGAAGCAGAAGGTTGGCATTCAGGAGCTTAGGGCTCTATTCAGCTGCTCCCTGGGCTTCCTGCCTGGCCCTGGGCAAATCACAATCTCTCCATGCCAAAGTTTCCTCCTCTGTAATGTGCAGATAAGGGTACCTACTTCACAAGGGGTTTATGAATCTAGATTCATTATAATATTCTCATGTTTTCAGGACTTCACAGAAGAAAAAGAACTGATTTGCACTCCTATTGGAAGCAGAAATTTAAATCACTATTGCTAACAATAGTGATGAATGCACTTCAGTTTGGAATGTGCTGGCTCTCACATGTTTGTTTATAACATCAGAGAATAATAAATAATTCTGTAGATTCAATCTCTTAATCTTGTTCCCCAGCCCTTTACTCACCCTGTGTGAACCTGAAGTTACACTGGCACTTGTAGACCAGAGCTTCAGGGTTAGCTTGGTCTGCCACATTCCCTTGTGGAGTTTATAATCAGTAGTATCTCTAGGCATAGCCTCATTCAGCACAATATTACCCTGCCATGGTTCCCAGGCAGCAGTATTTGAGAGGAAAGAGAAGCATCCTGTTTAATATCTTTATTGATGATCTGGATGAGGATATAGAGTCCACCATTAGTAATCTTGCAGCCAACATCAAATTGGGAGCAGGTGTTGATCTGTTGGAGGGTAGGAGGGCTCTGCAGAGGGATCTTTACAGGCTGGACAGATGGGCAGAGTCCAAAGGGATGACATTTAACAATTTCAGGTGCTGGGTTCTGCACTTTGGCCACCACAACCCCATGCAGCACTACAGGCTGGAGACAGAATGGCTGGAGAGCAGGCAGGCAGAAAGGGACCTGTGGGTACTGGTTGACAGTAGGCTGAACATGAGCCAGCAGTGTGCTCAGGTGGCCAAGAAGGCCAGTCCTGGTCTGTATCAGGAATAGTGTGGCCAACAGCAGCAGAGAAGTCATTCTGCCACTGTACTCAACACTGGTTAAGCCACACACAAGCACAAGAGTAAATGCAGAAGGAAGAACTGCCAATATCCCTTTCAAAGGCTTTTGCAAGCTATGATAGAGACAGTCCCACTGCAAACTGGTTCTTTTGGAAGAGGTGCACATGATCACATGGCCACTCCCCTCTCATACTACCAGTGGGCATCATGTAGCTTAAGTGAACAGATCCCAAGAGACAAGGGGACCACAGTCTGACACATGTACCATATACCATTTTTCTTTGTTATAGTGGTGTAGGGAGAAAAGTCTTTACAACGTTTTTCTGTCCTGATTTTGTATTCCCCTTCTTTTTCTAAAGTACATACCACGTTTTCTAGTATCAATTTTCTCAGTATCAAAAAAAAAAAAATTAAAATCTTTTTGAATTGAAGGGAAATTAATCCCCATGCCTTCTGTTTGAGCTGGTGAAGTCCCTTAGTTGTCCTTAATTTTCATATTTCTGCTTATATGTCAGATACTTTTCAATTCACCTATCAGCCAAAGGAATTGCTTGTCCTTGCAAGCCAATTCTTGGTGACTAGTCATGGACGTGATCCATGCCACATGATCTGCAACATGTCTGGGTTGAATCCTGGCTTGTTTGTCTGGTTGGGAAGTCCTAGTTCTCAGCTGTTAGGTTATGATCTCTTTTAATCAGTGATATCACCTGCATTTGTTCATTCCCTCAGTAAGCATGACTGTGAGTCTGCCAATACTCACTTTCAAGCTGAGACCATAAGGCAGAGGTTGTCTTCATGTCATCCTAGTGCAAGATATCCACAAAAAAGATCAGCATATTCTGGCCAGCTCAATGCACAAGATCCCTTTCAAGTCATGTCATAGAGGGATCAAGCTTTCTTGAGCTAAGAAGGCTACATTTAAGAGGTAGTTTGAGAAGATCTGTCTTTCACCAGAACAGTTGAATTGTGTGGCCCAGAACACTGATCTGAGGTAACAAAGTGTATTGAAGAAGCTGCTCCAGTTCCCTTACATAATTTTTTTTGTTGACAACAGATGCTTTCCCAGGTGGGATGCATGGGGCTCCCTCATAGTACTCTTATATAAATATAGATATTTAATAATAATAACATAAATATATAAATACTTAACAGCTCTATCATGAATTTTCTTTTAATGGTTGTCTGCTTGGTGGAATATTCTGAATAACTGCAAATTAAAGAAAACCAAACAAACCCAAAAACACTTCTCAAAAGATTTCTCAGGGGTAAAAATGACTGCAGAAACAGAAATGTGAGGAACAAATAAATAGCTAGTCAAAGAAATCAAAATTTATTTATTTATATATTTACAATCAAGAAATGTCTTTCATGCAATTCAATTAGCAAGTGGAAGGCACTGCTTATGCTATAGGTATATGCACAGGTGTGTTTAAATTCTTTTCTAGTTGATAAAGAAGAATAAGTGCAGTAGCAGTGATACATTGCAGTGCAAGTTGCATGTGGCTAAGTTTCCTTGCTGGCATACCTCTGAACCACAGCAAAATGTATCTGTTGCAAATAGAAGGCATTAATATTGTTAATTTATAACTGGAAATGAATGTTGTAGTCACAGTGTTCCGAAGTAATCAGTGCTATAATGAATACAGAGAAGAAATACCCTTCTACAAACATGTCTGGAAAAGGTTATCTCTGTATGTGTATATATATACACTTATATACACACATTTATATGTGTGTATATATATATTTAGTGTAGTTTACTCAGCTCGTTCTTAACATCTGAGAATAGTACTGGTATGATTCCAGACTTTCTAGGTAGCTACACAGTACTGTAGCTGAGGGCAAAATTAGGCATTATGTATACAAATACAATACAAATATTTTTTGCAGTACAATTATGGTTATTATACCTGCGTAATAGACTTTTTTCCTTGTAACTTCTCTAACCAGAATTTGATCTAGATATTCTGATCTTAGTTTCTGGTCTGATCTTTAGTTGCTTCATTTGCAGCATGAAGATTTGAAACACGTTTCCCAGTCTTTCCACTCTTCCATTCAGAATGATAAAACACTCCAATATTTTATTTTAATTTTTCTCATTTTTTGCATATCAGGCCTTCAAAGCTTTTCCCAGAAGAAAAGTCCCTCAGAAAGACAAGTCATCTAATCTGGGTTTCACATCTCAGTTGCCGTTACTGTATAAGCAATTCTGTTTAGAGACAGCTCTGCAGCATGTGACACTGCCATGAAAACCCAGCAAGCCTCAACCACACATCTAGTGCTACTGCAGCATTTTTGTCTATAGCAATTTGTCATGTCCTTCAAAAACACAGAAGTCAGATCTTGGAGAACTTTCATCTATTAAATGTAGAGCTTCACAGAGGAGATGAGTGGTTTGTGGCTTAAAGACCTTAGCTTAAACACTATAGAAGACGACTTTGAGAAAGTGTCATGCAGTTGAGGAAGCAAGGAAAACAAGCAATGGATAGTAAAGTCCTAATGTGGTAACAGGAGCAATAACAATATAATAAACTTATTTATATTTACATAAATTATGAAATTAAATTAATTCTATTGTTATACCCACAAATTTGGGTCAAATCCAACAGCACAAACCCAAACTCACCTTAATAAAGACATAATCACACAGCAAAATCCCAGTGTATAATTATAACATCTTGATGAGTAACCAAACGAACCTGCTGTCCTTCTCTTTGTCCTTCCTTGGTGACAGTCATTTGTTTTGCAACTCAAACTGAAGCAATGTTTTTCTTAATCACCAGTGCTCACATAACTTACCCACGGAATGTCAATCTGAATCGGAGCATAATGTGTGACCTAAGCACTAGCAAAACAAAACTTGAACTCTGCAGCAACTGTTATGTGCATTGCTAAGAGACAGTTTCCTCTGGTTCAATGATTGGAGGTCTATGAGCATGTAAAATTTAAGCTGGCAATTGGATGTGCTGTATTTGGATCATATATTCAATCGCCAGCTGATTTAACCCAGTATTTGATCAACTTGGTTACTGTTGGTTTGGGGGTTTTTTTTTGGGGGGGGGAGGAGGGAGCTTTGTGGCAGGCACCTCTGGCAGGCACATGGCTTTTCAGATTTCTTTTTATAATTTGGAGCTCATGATACATTTGGACTAAGCTCTACAGGCAGCTTTAATAGCTTTTCTCTGGTGGCAGCCCTGATAAAATAAAAAACGAAGTAGGGGAGCATGTATGTTGCTTGCTTCCACACACATGGTTAACATAATTGAATTTTAAAAGAACAATACTGTCCAAAAGAAGAACATCATAAACTCTTATAAACTGAAGATTCAGGAGCAGAGCTCTCTGCAGCTTTACATTTAGCTGTGGGGACCTGAAAGGTCTGCATGTACATTTCCTCATCCAGGTCTGCAGTCCCTGGGAGTGAAATATAACTACTGTCTTGCACTCACGTTGTGTTTTCTGTGTAGCCTTGTATCTTGATTTGCTTCCCTTGTCTAATTAGGCTGTTAGCTCATGCTAGTCAAAAGTGTCTTTTGCTCAGTGTTTTTACAGCTCATTGGGGTCTCAGTCCTGACTGATGTGCCCAGATGCTTCTAAAATAGCGATGTTTCATTGCATATCCTTTGCATGTGAGACATGTTCATTATTCTTGCTTGGCTAAGTAAAACATAGTGCTTTTCCTGATCCCTAACTGGATAAACATGCTCAGCTGGCCAAAGCAAGTTAATTTCACATGTGAGCATTGGCCTGTTCATGGTTCCTGATTTATTTGACCACGTTCTCTTCAATAGCCAATTCAGCTAGACAGAGATAATGTAGAAAGAAGGGAGCAGCTGTGTAGCTGAGCTGGTAAAACAAGCCTTCCTATGGAAAATAAGCTCTTATCTAGTAAGTAGGACTGATTGTCTGATATCCTGTACCTTGCAGCACCAAAGTAAATACCTTTTTCTAAGATGGCAATTTTGCCCATCCACTTTTCATTCAGGCAAGTATTGATTCAAATCATCCTAAAAGAGCATTCATAAGACAAGAAGTGAAATAGCAAGATAAAGGGCAAAATGTATTTACCTACATGGGTCTTTCCGACCCCATCTGTTAGCTCAGACTTCATAATCATCTTATTAATGAGTTAATATGCCACATTTCTAACTCATATTTAGGAACATTTTGCTGCTTTCTACACGTTTTGTGACCCACAATATAAGAGCATTTCACAAAATGAGCTCTGTGTGCAGCACAAGTGTACTCTTGCATTAAAATAAAGTTATCAGAACCACATCTATAGATTCAGTTATTTTGCCAGTAACTGAGTAATTTACTTAACCTTCTTAAAGCCTGTGGACAGAAACCATCGAAAAGCCTGAAGATTAGAGAGAGTTCTGACAGAAGAGCAGCCAACAGCTTCATAGTTCCTCATGTTATGCTCATGAAACACAAAGGGCCTGGGAAAACTCTCCTGGGTTGATATTACATCTGCGTCACAGAAATGACAGGACACAGGAAGCAGTTGCCTTCTAAACATTAACTGGGGTCCCAGCTGACTTCAGTGACGTTCACTGGAGCTAAAGTATGTGTCTGCATCAGGAGCAGCAAAAGAATGTTCCCAAACCCAAGGGTCCTTGAGCCAGCAATGAGTTTATCTGCTCTCTTCAGGCTTTCTGTGAAGAGGATGCTTGGAGAAATAGGCGACCTTACAGAGGCTCCTTTACCACTGCCTCATTTTCTCTGCAGAAAACTACCTAAAATGGGAGATATTTCTATTGTTTATATCAAAGAGAAATATGAAATACTCGCATTCCTTTCCAATCAATTAGGTAACTACATAATTTGGTGTCCAAAAAGTTTCAAATT
The DNA here is from genome assembly GCF_027791375.1 of Indicator indicator. Taxonomy (NCBI): domain Eukaryota; kingdom Metazoa; phylum Chordata; class Aves; order Piciformes; family Indicatoridae; genus Indicator; species Indicator indicator. Next base: position 12,369,515 of record NC_072011.1, on the reverse strand, counting down.
ATTAACCCGTTTAAAGTACAGGATGCCTCCAGGGACCATATTATGGCTGCAATACTAATAAATAATAATTGCAACAGATAACACAAAGGCATGCTACATCTGAGTTGTCTAAATGACTGCATACCTTGATAAGAAAAATAGCATTGCAGGTAGATAAGAAACACTTTACTAGGTCCAATTTAAACTGATCTTTTAAAAAAGGTTTTGTAAACAAATCCTGTTCTGAGATACAATAATTTTACCTGCTTCCCCCTAATTATTTTTGAGTTAAGATCAGAGAATTCACAGTCTAAAGTAAGAGGAACTTTTTAAAATAAAATTTTTTTTTTTTTGTGTGTGAGCCACTTGCTAAAATCTGTCAGACCTGATAGCAGCAAACAAATCAGTGATGTGCAAAGGAGCAGCCAACTCACTTCATAATAACTTTGTAGTTCATTTTCAAGTCTAAAAGGAAAATAAGCACATATAAGACAGTGTAATAAACCAGGACTGACGCCTATAAGGATCAGAAGATATACACATGCATATCTTTGTCTATTTTGGGTTTTTTTGTAATGTAAGATGTTGAGTTTACTCATTGTTAGCAAATTATTATCTAAAACAAAAAACTGTTATCTTTTTTTTTTTCCTGTTACCCCTTTCTGGTTTTGTATTTTACTACTGTTGCAGCTACACCCAGATGTCTTCTTTTAAACATTTTGCAAATACATGGCTTAAATAATCCAGGAATCTAAAGGGACAGCTTTATGAAGCATGTTGGGCAAAAGCAAACCAAACGTCGCTGGTATCTATTTTGCCAATGACTCCAATGCAATTTTCATTTAAAGATCATGCAAGTACCAAGATAGTTATTGACGTTTATATATGATAGTCCTTTCATTTCTAAATTTTGTAGTTGTTTTTGTTTTGTTTTGTTTTTTTTCCCCAGCTTCAATTTCTCTGTTTGGTGGTATGAAATCATCCAGCTGCCATCACCCTTTACAGAAGAAGGGACTGAATGAGTAGGGGAAAAAACTTGCAGGACTCTCCTATCATCCTCTCTGTCTCTCTCTCCATCTATAGTGATATAGAGGAGTGCTAATTAAAAGTTGTGTAACTGTTTAACAGCAAAATAGCAAACCTCTGGAAAGTTCTGCCCAGTTCTGAACTCAGTTTCATCTAATTATTTTTTGTTTCAATGTATCCCAGACTTTCAGCTGAAAAACCTGATGAAGCAAAACTAGTGTCTTGTCAGGCATCTTGTTTGGTATCTATGAGAGTACTTCACAAGCAGTTTTATCTTTGCCTTTTTATTAAACCAAAGGTATCTTAATACAGCTGGTTGTATGGTAGAGGAGAGGAAGCTAATGGTGTGTGGTCAGGAAGGAAAATGCAGGTGATATAGTAGGAAATGGAGAAAATGGCAGGTCTCTTCTTCAAATGTACACAAAGAAATGCTGCACTTCACAAACACTCTATAATTATAGAGAGATTTTATAACACAAAAAACCACCCTTTAATTATATGTAGTGCTGGCTGCAGATTATGATGAGAATCTAGTTCAGAATAGATTAAAGAGAGGTGAACATAATCTTTCATTCAAGCACTGGTGCTTTTTCCCTGCCAAGCCATTAGGACAAAGCAGGAAACACATGAAACAAGGGCTCTCTCAGCATTCATCTGCACAGCTGAGCAGAGTCCAGTTCTGGATCACCCCCCATTCCCTCCCCTCCATGTGTTCTCCCCACACAATGTCGGCAGAGTGTGTGTAGAGCTCTGCTTGTAGCTCCTTAGCAAAAGCCTTGTCCGCAGGTGCTCAGGGCAGGACAGCACCACATGCAGGATCAAATGTGGACTGTTGCTGAATCCCTACTCCTGGTTTGATGCCTCTTCTGCAGGTGTAAGATCTGATGAGGGAAAAAACTCCAAGGGCCTGTACTGGCAGGAGTTAGGAGAGCTGTTGTTGGCTGTTCATAAATGCAATGGGTAATTGGTTCTGCTGAGCTTGCAGCACAATTTGTGGAGCAAAGAAGGGCTGTAAATACATTTTTCAAGATCCACTTCAAGTTGGGACTGATTCTCCCTCTTCTATTTTTAAACCCAAACAACATAGCTGATTTTAATGTGTAAGCACATCGTTACTGCTGAGTTTAGTAACCAACCTCATTCACATATTCCCTTCATCAGGAGAAATATTTGTAACTGCAGAGGGCAGGGGAAGGTGAATATCTTTTCCTGCTGTGTGATACACACAGGACAGCTCCATAGCCCACACCCAGTGGCTTATAAAATAAACAACCAGAAGAGATCTCCCTATCCATGCTCCCACTGCATCTCAAGTGTTGTCGTATTCTTTCTGGCTCCAAGCAGGTGGGTGTGTGAGAGGGACTCAATCCCTATGCTCTAGGATAACCTCCTGTGATAGTTTAGGGCTATGCCTATAAAGTTAATGTTGGGGGGGTGAATTTCAACCCACCACACCTCCTTCTCAAGTGGCAGCCTCCTTCCATATCTTTCTCAAATGTGCTTTATGGGTGCTGCTGAGTATGTTGCCTGTCCTACCTTCCAGCTGCCACCAGTGCTGCTCCTCAGTGTGGGGGGTTGAAAATTTCCCTCCAACATTAGAGTTTGCCAGACCAGCTCAGCTGGAAGCAAATGAAAGCTGTATTTACAAGCAAAACTACAATCTACAATGAAATGCAATAAACATATACAATATTTACAGGTATTTACAATTAATGAACAACACAGGGACCCCCCTGACCAAAGACCATGGGAAGCTAATATCTTCTCCCTCCCTGCTTCCCCCTTACCCCCCTGTACAAAAGGGACAAGTACAAGAGCAGAGAGACATTAGACTTAACCAAAACAATGCAGCCAAGGTCTAGCAAAAGCCAGCAGAAGCACAAAGTTACTATCTCCCAGCCCGAGGAAGCAAGAAGAGAGAGAGATTGTTTTGGCAACCAAATTTTATAGTAAATATATCTCCAATGGGATTGTTTAGAATTATCATAATTTTCCTTTTTTATACCCAATAGTGATTTATTTACATTCTACTACTTTCGGTTCAATATCTGTGAAATAAAATTTAAATGCATAGCCTAAAACTACCACGCTCAGCTACAAAGAACTGGAGACATTAAATAGCCCAAGCCCTGCCCAAGTCCTGGTGTTTGGGATCAGGGGTTACTTTTTGAAGAATGAGGGGAAAGAAAGCTCAGAAAGGCCAGAGCCTCCCAGAGGAGAAACCATTTCTGCCTCCCATGCCACCACCACCATCATCACCAGCATCAGCAAGTCTCTCTTCAAGTAGCCTGCAACTTCCTCTCCTTCTCTTTCTGAGGCAGGAACCGCACAGTCTAAGCCTCTGTCTTTAGGCTGCCAACATTTTGCCCCTGCCTTAAAGATCCCTCAAACTGCTGTGCTCCCCCTGTAACTAGGTTGTCTGACTGGGAACACCTCAGCCTGCAGCATGTCTGCAAGGAGCCATGCAAGGTTTGTGCAATGTTCAACAGGTCTTACAGTGGCCTATTTTGAGGCAGCAATGACAGTGTTAGTAAAGACTGCTCAGCCTTTATTTATTGATGGTGTAACTTAATTAAATTCAACTGCATGATTAGTTTTGACTTATTTTGTCAAAGGGCTAATCTAGAGATGATCCACAGTCACCAGAGGGAGAGGACAGCTAAATGAGATGTTCAGGTTGGAATTGATTTAACAAGCAATGTTACATTCTGCTTTGGACTTTGAGCAGTCTGGCCAGATACGGTTTCTATGCTCAGCTACTGTGAAGCAGCCTAGCTTTAGTGAAGGTGAGATACCAATTTCCAATCAAAGTGACAAATCCAGAATATCCAACTGCCACTTGGTGTACTTAAAATTACAGCAACCTATGCTCAGGTATAGTTTAGAAGTACATTATTTTATACTGCTTTGCCTAATTCCACATGATAATTGAAAGGGATGTTGAATGATCACAAACATTGTTATATATATGTGGCTGTACAGTGGCCTGTACCTGAAGGCTTTTACTGCCACAGTAATTCCAGTTAAAAAAGAAATCACCTCTCTAATCAAAATAGTCAGACCAGTAAAATATTTGAAGCACAAAGCAGGCCTGAGTGGGTGTGCCTGTCCCTGTACTCAATGCCAGTAAGATAGGAAGGGTCAGTGCTATTTTAAACACAATCATTAGTTACTTTTCCTGCAACACCCCTGCCTGTACATCTAGCCTAGTGAGCACTGAACTCCAAAATGGGTAGTTAAGAAGCTGGTAGATTTTGGATGTGTGTGAACTTCCATAACCCCTTCATCAGATGTGCTGCAGTCTCTGCAAGGCAAAAGATTTCTTTCTTCTTGTAATGCCCCCTCCCCCTCACACACACCACCACTGGAAAAAAAAAAAGGCAAAGGAAAAAGAAAAAAAAAAGTTCTAATTGGGTTTTTTAGAGTTAGGAGTGTGAAAACATTTTTCAGTCTTGATTTTTACTTTTTCTGACTGACCTTTGAGTAAAACTGCAACTCACTAGGCCAATTAAAATCCTCCCTTCATTCTTGCTCATTATTTTTCCTTACTTTTCTCACATTGTCCTTATCTTCACCCAGTTTTCTCAGTCTTCCCTGCTGATTCCTCTCCATCTCAGTGCCTGGTCTTGTTTCATATCCTCCTTCAGTTGTAGAGTTTTGTTTTCACACCTGTCCATTCTTGCAGGTCAGAATGGAGATTTATATTCTTGACTGTCCAGCACACAGGAGTCATGCAATTTTGAATTCTTTCAGGCTGTGTTTTCTTTCCCAGGCACTCACTTTTCTCTTCATTATACTGTTTTTATGAAGCAGTTCTGACAGCAGGTTGCTGCTGCTATAGGAAAAACCAGGCTGGTGCTCACTCTCCTGCTGTCCCTCTGGGAAACCAAGCTTTTGCAAACCCTGCCTGACTCAAGTGCCACATGACTTCAGCTCGTGCTTTTTGACAAAAGCAATGAGAAATTATCTTTCTATCCAAGTATCTCCATGTGCTGGCCACATATGAGTGATGTTTTAAAGTACTTTTCTGGGATGAGATGGTATAGAGGAAATACCCAAGATCACAGTATCACAGTACATTAGAGGTTGGAAGGCACCTCAAGAGATCATCAGGTCCAACCCCCTTGCCAAAGTAGGATCACTTAGGGTAGTTTGAACAGGAATGCATCTAGGCGGGTTTTGAAACTCTCCAGAGAAGGAGACTCCACAACCTCTCTGGGCAGCCTGTTCCAGTGCTCTGTCACCCTGACTGCAAAGATGTTTCTGCTCACATTGAGATGAAATCTTCTATGTTCAAGCTTGAACACATTGTTTCTTGTCTTATTAGTGTGCACCACCAAAAAGAGATTAGCTCCCTCCACTTGACACCCACCCCTCAGATATTTATACACATTGATGAGGTCCCCTCTCAGTCTTCTCTTCTCAAGACTAAATAGCCCTAGGGATCTCAGTCTCTCTTCACAGGGGAAGATCATGCAGTGAATAAGAAGGAGAAAAAATGAAGAATTTAAGTCATTAACTAGACCATTATTTCCTCTTCTCCACTGTTTTCTGTGTGACTGTGTACAAGTCACAACTTTTCTCTGACTGAATTTCCACTTCCTTAACAATGAATTATGAATCTCCACTTTCTCGGAATTCTGTGACTCTAATTCAACCATTGTGTAGTCCTTTGGGATCATCACTCAGAAAGGTCACAACCACCAATAACAGCAAGAATCCAGGCTTCTGTTCTCTTCTGGTTTAGTTCTCAGCACGAAGAACCTCCTGTAGAGTTTCCCTAGACTTGGCTTTGCTGATACATTTGCACTACCCATGCCTCACAGTGAGAAAGACAGAAAAAAGAGTTTCCTTTGTGACTGACTATATCAGGCTTGTATGTTCTAATGTCTTCCATACGCAATATATGTTATGCTGTTACTAAAAGATGAGAACTTGCAGAAACACAAGAGAAGAACTGAAGGAGTGCTCCATGACAGTGAAACTGGGTTTCCTCAGTCTGTCTTTGTGCAGGGGAGCAAGCAGCCTGGTATAGAGAAATACTATGTAATTACCATCTCCAACCCCTGGCAGGATGGAGTTGTAGTTTCTAATTTTATTTGAGTGAGGATTTTATCTGTGACTTACATATCTGAGTTCAGAGGAATCATTGTGGAAATAATTCCCAGTGCTTAGCACTACTTCTGAAGAGAAACGGAAAGGAGAAAGCCTTTCTATTTTGTTCTTCTCCTTTTAGGAGAGAACACACAGCAGCTCACTGTGGCTTAGTCAGTAAATCCCCAGCTGGGATTTGAAACTCATGACATCAGAGAACAAAGCATCTTTGCTGTGCTAATGTAGGCAGCAATGATGTGTCATCAGCTACCACGCACATGTTAGTGTATCATGAGGGTTCAGTGCTGTTTTGGTGACAAGGAGCAACCTTATACTTTGGTACTATGTAAACACTAAGTCTATTCACAGTCTCCCTGTGTGCAATAGTTCTCACATACAAAGTAGCAACATGCAAAAATCATCCTACTGATGAATCAATCACTTTAGTCAGAGCATTTTGTTAGTGTTCTTTATTTTCAAGTAGAGATAAAAGAAGCTTCTTTTGTATGAGAGTCACAGGCCAGGGAGGAAAAGCCATGATTTGTATAACATGGCAACAGGAACTCATCCATGCAGTGGGGTTCCTAGAAAGTGGAGGGTAAGCATTAGCACCCAGAGTACTCTTTTATGCTATAGCTGTGTTTTAAATGTTAGACAAACAGAGCAGGAACATAGAAATTGCTTCACAAATTCATGTCACCAGTAAGCCTAGCTTTATTTTCCTTAAAGAGTACCCAGCTGCCACAAACTACAAAATAATGGCCTTTAACAGCATCAAGAACCTCAGCCATTGCTTGGTACCTCCACGTGCTAAATGCTAAAACGTGTATAATGTTTTAATACCTGGTCCCAGCTGCTCTGCAGGAACTGTGTTTTTGCACAGACATGTCCTTTTCAGTTTCCTGCACAAGGTGAGGTCTCATCCCCTCTTGGAGCAAGGGGGAAAATTTGCACACAGCTCCCACCCACAGTGCAGTGTTGGATGCTGCATGGGAAAGCCCCTGCCCACTGCAGAGTGTCTGCGTCCATCAGAGCTGCTGAGTGCCACACACAGAAAACATGTCATGCTGTGCTGTACCTACACCTAGGTGTGGGTAACCTGCCTGCAGCTTACCTGTGTATCAGTGTGAGAGCTGAAATCCCCCTCCCACTGACAATAACCAGGCTAGCTCATTCTGGAAGCAAATGAAAATGTATTTACAAGCAAATCTACAATCTATGATGAAATGCAATGAATATGTACAAATATACAAAATTCACAACATTTACAAATATGTAATCAACAGAAAAGCACATCCAAGCTCCCTCCACCAGAAGGACTCCCAAGACTCCCCTGGCAGAAGGCAGAGAGTTAAGAAGCAGGCAGGCTGTTAGACTTAGCTCATCAAGGTCAGTGTGTTATTTCAGACAGAAGCCCAGCAAGCTGCGAACTGCCCCAAGCTCAGGCTCCGACTGCCCCAACTTTGTTTTGAGTAGTGGTTCTTAAACATTTCTATCTATCCAATTGAAGTGTTCAGAACAATCATTATTTTGCTTTCTTATACCCAGTAGTGATTTATTTACATTCCTTCACTTTCTCTGTTTGATCTTTGTGAAGAAAAATTAAAAAGACAGTTTCAAAGCATCACAACCTACCAGGCACTCCTCGGTCACCTATGATCAGTTTCAACTTTAACCTGGTGGTGTGGAGGAAATGCCCTGCCTTGAGCTCAGTCATGGGGGGCTAAAGCCACATGTGCTGGGCCCCAAGTGACCAGCTACTGCTTACTGTTATTTCTGCTCTCCATGGAAATGTATTCACCAGGTTTTTGAAAGTGAGTAAGTTGGTGTATTTTCATAGCCTAGATACATATGGTTTATATTTCCTCTGTAACTGCTTCATGTGAGTTATCTCATTTCTGTTCCACTTCTCCCCCTCCCTATTGCCTTTGATAATCCAAAACAGACTGCAGTTAAAGACTGATTTATACCCTTCTAAAAATCTTCTTACATTTTTATTACAACTCAGAGTATTCTTGTTATTACTCCAGCTCTCCGGGAATATAATTAACTACTTGAAGGATTTTGAAAAGTAATTTCATAGTCATTATTCAAAAGGGTTTTCAGCTTTACAACAGCAATTTTTAGGATAAAGGTGAGCTAAATAACTGACAAAATTTTAGTAAACTAGGTATTGGATCATAGTAGGAAGGAATCATCTTCTTCAAAGGCATGAGACCAGGAAGAGAAGACAATCATAAAAAATCTTGTTAGAATATTAGCTATTAATCTATCTGGGAAATATCCCATAGCAAAGTCAATCTGAGGAAGCCAATCTGTCCATCCTTTTCAGAAAATTTTTTGTAGCATATAATAACATAGGAGGGCAAACTTCATCTTTAAATAAAACAGCTCCAAACTTAATCTTCTGCTTCATCTCGTTCCCTTTCTTTGAGTACTTTATACACATATGTGAATAGTGCAAAGCCGCAGCATAATCATTAAATTTGAGGGCTTCAGTATTACATATTATTAGCTATAAATGATACATTGCCCTGAAACAAATGAACATAAATAAATAATATTAAAAGAAAACAATATTTAAACCTTTGCAATAAAAAATAGAGGTGATACTGACAGTGTTTCTTGGGAACGAACTTGCAGTTGTCCTCTGAAGCAAGGGCAGTTCTATGCTAACTGGTTTTGTCTGGTTTGTTTTTAAACTACAAATCTCATGCCATTTTCTGCCAGGGAGAGGAAGGGGAGAAAGGGATGGAAAGGGCAATCAGGGAGGTGCCGTTCAGTTTGCATGGCAGCCTGTTGAGTGACACTTGGGTGATAAAGCAAAGTATCCAGTTTAAGAGCTTTATTAGCGTGGTACTGTGCAAACCAGAAGCAGTATTTCCTTTTTTCTTTCTTTTATAAAAGTGGTTTTAAAATTTTTTATTATTTATGTGTAAAATTAAACAAATAACTTGCAGTAACATTTCTCACAGTATTAGTCATTTTCTTTCATAATACTACATCATTACTGGACTATGCATTTGCACTAAAGTATTTAAATATGTACTTTTTTTTTTTCTTTTCATTAAGGTTCAGTTCCAGACATAGGGCTGTGACATTGTTATCTGAAAGCTTAGGGCTTCATTACTAAGAACTATAGTTCTCTGAGCTGTAGGGGCTCAGAGAAATCTGCTGTAGAGGGAAATCTGTATTAAACCTTATTGTGGGCAATCAAGGACTCAGCATTTGTGGAAAACAGCAATAAGTAAACTGTGCAAGTGCAGGTACTCAGTAGTGACAAAGAATACCATACTGAGCAGAAAGTATTTGGATACCTTTCTGTGGCAGTAAATAGTAGAAATGAAAAGTCATCCTTGAGAAGGGAAAGACTCTTGTAGTTGAATTTTTGGGAGGTATCTGAAAAAGAGCCTTTAAATAAAAGATATATGTAGTAGAACAAAATGCCAGTGTTTCAACATAATGCTACAATCATGTTGGCACTTGACATAATACATCAGTGACAGTCATGAGGGAAAGGGTGAATGGGCAGTGTACAGATGCCATATGTAAATCTACAGCCTTTTCTGATCAAGCTTCTATCTGTCACTTTGAATCTGGGCTGACATAAAAAAAAAATGGTTCACAACCAAACATTTTATTATTTTTTTAAAAATAACCCCAAAGAGTATAAAAAACTATTTACAAAGGCTTAAAAAAACATATAATTTACTTTGTGTCCTATCTGTACTACACCAGTTTCACAGTAAATAGTAACTCAATCAGGATTTTCAAAATGACAGAGTCATCAGAGGACTTTTGTGGTGTTTTGACTAATAGTAGAATGATAATCTAGTCAGTGACTAGAAATAGCCCCAAAGAAACTATTACAGTGGAATAATGAACTGGAGAAGAAATAACCCGAGCCCACAGAACTGGAAAGAAGCCTTCAAACAGAAGTATTTTAACAGCAATTGTTCCCAGTAGAACTGTGAAGCCTCCCTAGCTGTACCTTCTTGAAGAGAACTCTGAGGGGCACAGAGATTCACAGACTTGGCTGGCAGCTGAGCAGCAAATTTCTGTGCCCCTGAGGGAACTTAAGAAGTAGATAGTGCAAAAAAATCACCCACTGAGAAATCAAAGGATCAGTTACAAGCAGCCATAGCTCACAGGTTTGGAGGAATCTATATACCCAAGCAAGTGCCAAACCTAGACACTGGGTGACTGCTATGGCTCAGCCTTGCTTGCTTCAGCAACAGTAGGGACCATTAAAACATATTCTGGAAACCAGCAACAACACAACAGAAATCAGGAATAAACCAGTTTTTATAAACACACAGTTTTCATCTGTCTTGGATTCCTTCAATGGTTTCATGTTTAAGCACTGAGTTGTCCTAAATTTTGTGTAAGCCACAGACTGAGGAACACAATTGTTTCATTAGCAGTAAGTGGCACCAGAGACAATGCTGTGAGACCACAATCACCACTGAACATCCTGAGAAGCAAATACCTCATTTGGTGATCCCAGTGTTTGTAGGGTAGTAAACTGGTCCCATACTGAATTCCTGAGCAGCATGGGGTGCCGGCAAATAGGCCATTCCTGAAATCCAATTCTGCTTTGCAAACTACATCTGCCCAGAAAAATTCACAGTCAAAGCTCCTGAAAACTGTAGGCTGGGCTATAGGTGGCATCAAATCTGTAAAGAGCTAAATCTCATTGTCCAACAACAGATAAGAAGCAGTGGTTTTTAAGAAACTACTTAGTGTTACCCAGGATCAACACTTGCCCAGGGAAATGAATTTAGAAGAATTCTGAGAAACCAGAGAAACTTTCTAGAAAGATTTTTTTTTTTTCAACAGGACTTCTAAATTCTCAATGGCTTAGAATGTTGCTCAGCACGTCTCAAAATAAACCAATGCAAGGATGGCTCAATGGCTTCTTAGAATAAAACACTTCCTTTCACAGAGCTTCCACCAGGCAGGCTTTAAAAAGCACGTTTTGTATAAGTAAATAAATATTTTATAAGTAAAAAACATCTAGTAACTGACATGGCCTCATTTCTCACTGTCTCAGAGGCCAATGACATGTGAATTCCTAGAAAAGCAAGTAGGAAAAAATATGTCAGATTTGAATTTGGCTTTCATCCTCCACATAACACAGTCCAGATAAGTATTGTGCTTAAAAAATTTAAAAAGTTGTAGAGATGCAGAGTGAAGGAAAAGCCAAGTAAGTTCAGGTCGGTACCTAGTGCCAAACCTTCCACAACCACAAGAGGCAGTCGTGAGTTTTCCAAATTTAAAAACAACCAAAAAACCCAAAACCCCAATCACCCTTATATACATAAAAGAGCACAGGAATTTTCCATGAGGGTGGGGAACAACAATAGAGAAGTGATGACCTTGGGATGGCGCCTAGAGACTGAACAGCTTGGCTATTGTATGGAAACAGCTGACTTCTGCACAGGAAGCAATCATTGCTGATTAGAGTCTCCAAACCCCTGTCTCTACTTTATTTCTGTCCTTTTTTTGTACATAAGGCAAATCTCCTGAGATCTCTTCAGACTCTTGCAGTTTCATCCCCTTGCCTTCTGCACCTGGGTGCATGCGTCATGGGCCAGTGGGTGGGGAGGTGGCAATCAGGGCAGAGAGGGACCTGGAGGGGCCGTTCTGTTCCAGCACTTCAACTCCCAAGGGCTGTGGGACTCAAGGGCACAGGGTCAGCCTATAAGGCACTTTTGCAGGGAAGTTCACAGCAGTGGACTTGGGATCTGGCCTTCTGTTTCTCATTAACCTTGTGGGCTTTTTCCAAAGTATCCCAGTTTAAGAAGAAAGTTTTATTATTTCTGGTGCCTTTAGTGTTGATTCCCCTTCCAGCCTTTTTTGTCACAGTCAGGTTTTATTGATGAGTTAGACACTAAAAGAATGCTAGACAGAACGCCTATTTTCAATTTGAGGAGGAGCTCCTTTACAAAAGCAGACTGTGCTGAAAAGCTTCAGCCTTTACTGACTCAGGGATACGGATGCAGGGAATATAATGAACCACAAAATCTCCAGGAGAGTGACAAAAATTGCAGGTTTAATTGCACGTCATCAGTTTTATTAAACCAGTATACACTGAATGCATGGAAGGGAAAAGGCAACAACAAACACTGCAGCCAGCTGGGAGAAGATCACTGGGGAAGGGTTTGCAGGTCTTGTGGAATCTGGTAGGAAACAGGGAGAACTGTGTGGAGATGAAGGTGGAAAGGCAGAAAAGGAGAAGACACAGAAATGCTGGCTAACATTCCTTCCCTGACTTTGTTCCAGTGCAGCAGCCAGAGAGGAAAAGGCTGGAAGGACAGCAAAGCTGCAGTTATCTGGCTGGAGATGCTGCAGAGGAAAACAAACCTTGTTCTGTAAGCTGCCTCCATCTATATCTCCTCCAGGGAGTTCAGCCTGGTGCTGCTGTGCTTGTGGTGTTTCAGCCTCAAAGAGGAATGCAAAATTGATGAATTTAAGCATCTCTAGGCTTAACCAACAGCAAAGCTAAGGTTTTTCAGATGTTAATGTCGGATTTGTGTGTCTGTGATGGCAGTTAGAGACTTAAGCTGCTTTAAGTTTATAATATATAGACTGCAGTCATGCTGACATACTTTATCTAGTGACACCCACATTTGGCATTATGCTGCTTACTCACTGCCTGCCCAGCCCAGGGTAACCAAGAGATTCTGTGGCCTGCTGCAGTACTTTACAGATCTTCTACAACCTGGCAGTCTCAGAAGTTATGGCCAATTACTAAAGATGCAGCACTGTGGTAAGCAGTTGAGATAAATGCTGATGAAATGTGGCACTTAGTCACTGAATTTTATATGAAGTGATTCAGACTGATATCAGATAAAGGAAAGGAAATACCAAGGAATGATAGTCCCTGCCTGATAGGATTTTCCTTAAGGTGCCGTTATACTAAAGCTGTAGACAGTTCTCTATGGAAATAAAGAACACCAGTGGTACCAAACATCACGATATCATCTTCACTCTTTTACTCCTCTGACACTTTATAGCATGTTGGTTAATAAACTGATCTCATTCATGATGATTGGATGATTTCATTTCCACCATATTTTAAAATAACACCTTAAGTGAAAGCAAGAAGAAACAGCTGTTGAGTTCTGGCAAACTTTTAGAAGGATGACTAAAGCTGAAACTGCATAAATAGCAGTGTGACAACTGACTTAAGAGGTTATATTCCTCCATTGTCACCCTTTAAATCACTGCCAGGACATCTCACCTTACTCTGTTAGCCCTCCCTCTGTTTCAGGTACAGTCTGAAGTGCCAGTGTAAATCCTCCAGGCACTCACTTCTTCTAGAAGAATGGATCTGGGATTTAGGCAGATGTCTCCTCAGAGATGCACTTTGAAGAGTAAAAAATTCAGCTAGTCTCTGTACAGAGTCGGGAATCAAAAGAATTCCTATATTAAGTATCTCTGAGATTTTCAGCCTTCCAATTCAGAGAGTTTTGTTTCAATACAGAGGATCTGAGAAGGCCTGGAAAAAGGCTAGGCATGTTTGGAAGTGGCATGATTGCTTTCTCAACAATGCTTATGTTAAAGATATGTATTAGCTTGAAAAGACACAGTCATACTAAGACACTCTTTACCCTATGGTACTTTTCACCAGTCAACTCCCTTGATTTCTACAGTGTGGAAACAATATATTTCAGCATCACCTAGCTTCTAAAATGACATCTTAATCTCAAAAACTTGGGAAATAAAAGGTTTCTTTTCTGTTACATTCTATTCATCACAACACTATGGCCATTTCCAGTATGACTGATGCCATTTCTAGTGTGCCTACTACTCAGGTGAAAGATGGTGAAGTTGGAATTTACTTCACCTAGATTTAATTCTCCAAAAGTTGTGTCAATAGCCTTGGCCTAGACCAGAATCTTTCTTCAGTCAACTCGCATCAAGAAGAAAACTCATCCTGTCCCTGTTCAGGTCTACCAATTCACCCTGATCTTCACTATGTGAGGTATTAAGGTTCCTGATGGTTCTCAAATGTCAGCCATGAAGCAAAGCAATGTCACAGTGAAGATGCCTGTATAGATATGTCTGTCTGGTAGTGGTTATCATGCTTGTTTGTTATCAGATGCTCAGCCATTTAAGACAACTGTTGTGCTGAAGCTTTAAAGCTGCTCTTAAGGTGTTTCTTTATACAACGTCCTTGAATGGGCACTGTATGCTTATACAACGTTACACACAGCAAAGGACTAACTTGACTGAAGTCTTTGGGAACCATTGTAATCCTCAATGTTATTATCAAAATTCTCACAGGCTGTATATTTTCCTAGAATTTGCCTAAAAATATCATTTGGTCACTGGGCTGCTACAGTAAATTAACATGATCATGAATTGACAGTCTCTTTGTTTCTTTAATGTGTATCTTACCATCTTTAGTTAGAATCCCCAGACCTGTCTCAGTAGAAGACAAAATATTACAAATCTTTATAAAACATTTAATTCCCCCTTTCTCATTTTTTTTTCTAATTATATTCTTTGGTGTCATTTTCCTTTTAGTCTGCCTTTGCCCTGAATTCTGACTCCAGTGGCATTTCTCCAGTGGGGCAGACAGGCTGACTCCCTGCCTGAGTGCTCTTCCTGCTGTGTCCCTTGTCCCAGCTTGACCTTACCCCACTGCTCTGAGTCTATTCAGGAAGCCTCACGACCTCTGGATCCAGACAGACGAGTGATCGAGAGTGAAAAAAGGCTTTCTTCTCCCTTTCAGACTGGATGACACTTACCCCTTGGAAGCAGATGGAATTGAGGATCTTTTTTTAGAGTGCCTGAATAGGTGGAAGAGAGGTGATCACCAGCAGTATTCATAGATATGAAAATTTTAAAATAGATTTTGTTACCAAAGTGGACTGTGAGGGGATGATGCTGGTTTTTGCAATAATTTCCCCCTCCTGCACACCACACCACTCATACCCACATAACACTCCATGAATTTTTGGTCTGATGTTTTCCTCTCTCTGTAAACCAATTGGAGTGACTAAGTAGTAGAGCTGTCCCCAGCTACCAAAAAACCTGCTTGTGGTCCATGAGCTGGGCTCAGGCCTAATGCTCAGTAACTGGTTTGTGAAAGGCATGTTACTTTCAGTTCCTTCTTAGCAGTGTCATCTCACTCCAGTTTGAGCTTTCATGAAATACCTCTGATAGGGAGATGCCAAGTAAGTAGAACTCTTTCCTCAGTACCCTGTAGCAGAAAAGGGCACTTTCCATAGCTCCCTGTAGCAGAAATGGGTAGTTATGAGAACAGTTACTCTTTAGAATAATCACTACACTTTGTCCATATAATCAGTTACACACTTGCTGACACAGCAGACTCATAGAGTTCTCATTTGTACCTGCAACCAACCTCAGTTTAGATTCCCCTTTTGGTTAATTGCAAGACTCAATGAACAACCAGAAGTTCTGCAAAGCCACAGCCTGAAGCAGAAGACCAGACTGTAGCCATATGATGAGTAATGCACTGATGGGCTGAGTTGCTTTCACCGTGTCTTAGCGTGTGGCTGTCTTAGTGACACCTTTCTCAGCTCTATTTCTTGTTATCATCCAAGAATGATAAGGAAAGGGTGAGGGTGAAACAACAGCATGTAATACTCAGCAGTCTCATGGCAGTTGTAGCTGACCTCCATCCACAGTATTGCTCTCCAGAGCTTGAGCTGTTCAGTGTCATAAGTGTACATGGCCTTTCCTTGCCAAGAGAAACTCTGAACAACAATCACCACGGGTAGCTGTGAAATGCTTTTAAACCTCTCTATAAGGAGCATGCTATTCATATAGAGAGGGAAGGAGAAAGACGAGGTAATTTGACAAGTTGACCACTTCCACCAGAGTCTCCTGAGGATGCTGTTATTGCTCAGGACTACTGTTTTCCGCAGTCCAGAATAGTGCCCACCAGCCAGTACAATGTGTGCCTGCCTTAAGGTGCTGCCATCCATCCCTCTGGAACAAATAGAGGAAATGCATCAAGAGGCCTCATCTGCAGATGGAAAGCACATCACTGAGCAGCGCTTACGCTGTGAGATCCCCCAGATGAAAGCCAATTTCAATGAGCATTGTGTTTCAAGGCCCACTTCCTCCAACTCTGGAAAGCTTAAGAAGAAACATCCCACTTGTGTCTACTGACACAAAGGGCTGCTGTGGCTCAGAGATGTTATCAGCCTTCCCGTGCCACGGCAGCAGCCTTCCAGTGGCGTCTCCCAAGAATTACTCATTGTTCCTGGGGAGGCTTGACTCCTCTGGGTGGGATCTTACGGCATCCAGTTCAGATGGAAGTAGGTGGTGCTGGGAGGCCAGCTAGGCTTATCATAAAATATCTGGCTATGAGGGCGCTACATCAGGGGACCAAACTGGCAAAGTCCTTAGCAATCACGGATGCGGATGCTGATTCATAAAACGTGGCCCTTTTTGGTGGTCGTGGTTACTAAGTACCTTTGGAGCAATCAAATCACTACATAAAGGGAGTCTTCTCTCCCAGGCTAAGTCTCAGAAACTGGGATGTCCTTGTTTTTCTCTTTTGTTCATGCTCACAGGCCCTATTAATTTCTAAAACCTCTTTCCCATGGTTGTCATGAACTTGGAAAACTTCTGTCATAGCCACCTTAAATGGGGCAATCAGGAGTGATCCATCCTTTTAAAGACCATCATTTGAAATACTGAGCTTCTGGGAGACACAAATGACCCTTGAAAGGTGCTTGTAAGGTGGATGCACGCTCACATTATCCAAACTTCTTGTCTCTAAAATTAGAATGGAGGTATAAAAAGCAGCTTGCCTAGGAGAATTCCTAGAACTGGTGCTTATGGAGCCAGCTGAAGATACTGGGAACAACCACTTTCCTCACAATGATTTGGCACCATGCGTTCCAAATAGCATGTCAAAGCACAAAAAAAGGGAAAGGAAAAATTATCTGAACATTTCCAGATTTCAACAAATCTTTGATTTGCAGTCCAGTAGATTCATGTTTGAACTGAAGAGTTTATTCTTTGGGGTTTTTTCATTGTGTTTTGTTTGTTTGCTTGTTTGTTTGGGTTTTTTGTTTTGTTTTGTTTTGTTTTGTTTTCCTTCTCTCTCTCCTATCATACCAATAAATCCATCTGTACTTTCTTTTCCTTGTCTCTTTTTTTTTTTAAGAGGTCAGTGGGATACAAACTGCAAAGAAAAAAAATGTCTGCCAACATTGATTTATTACATATAAACAAAAAAAAAAATTGAAGACATATTTTGAAGAGGTATGGGAGAAAGGCAGCAAAGAGAGACACAGAGCTTTTCCAAAAAGAAAACATTTAGTGTGCCTTTTAAGCAATGGAAATTCCAATTTTAGAAACAGTGCTACAAGCTAGTAACATATAACATTGTTGGCTATGGCACATGGAAAGAATGAAGAAGAAAAAAAAAAAAAAAGAAAAAGCTTTTGCAATTTTGTCCCTCTTGCCAAAGGAATGACGTGAATTCAGTCAAGCACATCACAGGGAGATGCTAATTTTCCACAGATGCAGCCTAAAAAGCATGTAGTTGATATTGGTCATGCATCTGTGTCTTGTGCACATGCCACAGAGCTATATCATATAGTTTGGTATAATATCAGCTTTTCAGTTTTCCATCAATGGCAACACTGCAAGGTCCAGTTAGTTGGCATCTCTGCAATAAGCATGTAGGGGAGTCTGACAAACTAGGTAGTCCACTGAATATTTCTCCTAAAATAACATTGGTATTTTGTGCAGCGTATGCTACAACTCCATGGCAACCCAGCCAGGGACGATGGTGACTGAATGGTGATAATGAGGCTGAGTTTTCTCCTGATAACCTCACTTGCCCTGTTTCTGGACAAAATGTCATGCTAGTCAGCTGCTGATGGCATGTTGCCACCAACCTCCACCAGACAGAAGAGAGAGGTTTTGAAATAACTGCTGACAAATGAGACCAAATGTATGCCTGGACTGATTTTGTAGTTAGTCACTCAGGAGTGAATTTGGCCTGTGGCTATGTTTAAACCACTTTCTCAAGGATACTGTGCTGTTTCCCTGGAGGCAGGGGTGACACATGGGCACAGTAATCAGTGCAGATATATCTCCTGCAGTATGCTGCATGGCTCTTGGAGAAAGAATGGCATTGTTAACAGCTGACATGATGGCAGTAGGATGTCCTGGGCGAACAAAAAAGAAATCATTACAAATGCATGTCACAGAGAAATTCAAGGTATCCCTGCATGAAATCCCCAGTTCACTTACAGATCTGAACTGCAAATATTTGGCACTGTTTAACAAGAGAGAAGAGAATAAATCCATAACTGTTTTCCCATGTTACAGAGCAATTTGTGGTGGGTGATTCCTAATGCATTTCAGAGCAGCCTGAGGAGTGCCAAGGGTATTGTTTCCTTTGGCCATGTTAGGGCTCAAGACAGCTCTAGATGCACTCACTAGTATTTGGGTACACCTTCAGATAGCCATGAAAGTCCATGAAACAACATACAACAGAGAAAAATGCTGTGACTGGAAGAGCTGTCAAGGTAGTCAGAGTAGTCAAGATGGACTGTAACTACTC